>NC_092238.1:30346902-30349402 GCF_036320965.1 Panulirus ornatus | reverse complement strand
TCCCTTCGCACTTCTAAGATTCGGAAGTTGCCTACAGACTAATTATCTGCAGGAGCTAATTACAGAGTTAGGCAATTAACATCTGCCTCTGGTCCTGTTCTCTGTAGAGTGCTAGAGCTAACATAATGTATATGATGAACTTCATTCCTTCTTTCGACATCTACACTGAGCCCAGCTACTTCATTCGTTCTTTCATTGTTATTTTTTTCCTTCTTCTACATCGTTCATCATCTCCAATGTTCACATCTTGAACACACTTGAATACACATTAACAACTCCGAGTTTGACCATTTGGAAAACAAACCAGTGTTCATCTCTACGAACATATGAACACCCCTAGCTACACATACACATAGCTTAAAAAAAAAAAGATAACAGTATCTAAAGATAATCAAGTATGATGTAAATATGATCTTCCTATATGGTCTGATTTAGTATCAATACGAAGCAACAGCCAAATAAGACAGAGATAGCAGGTCCACTTGCCCTGTAACACACACACACACACACACTATTACTTGGCTCATCCGCACGCCTCCAGTCGAACTAAGAAAGAGACATACACACACAAGACGCGTCTTGCGATCGGAAGCGACGAGGGGGAGGTGGTGTGTGTGTCCCCCTTCCCCCTCTCACGTGGAATTATGTTTACCCTTTGATCGCGATATACAATGCATATTTACCCTTTCCTACTGAGGCTCTCGGGCTGTACGAGAGGAAATATTGACGGAGACCTCGGACGCCTGGTATACTAAGACGATCGGAGCTTTCATGTCGCGAAAGCAGACGTTCTCAATATAATGGAATATAGAAAGCCATCACCAGTATATATATATATATATATATATATCTATCTATGTCTAATCTATCTATCTATCTATCTATCTATATCTATTTATCTATCTATCTATCTATCTATATATATATATATATATATATATATATATATATATATATATATATATATATATATATATATATCCATCAATTAGGGCAATTAATACTCTAATTATCCTTCTCATTATAACATGCATATCCATCGAGTAATATCTGTTAATTGCGGTATTAGGAGACTACGCGTCGTTTTCCCTGCAGACCTACAACATACGTCAGACATACGAAATCTATAACATTAAGGCTTAGTGTTGTTATATAACATGAGAATATGAGACAATCATCCACGCCTCTCTTAAATGTATTTCAAAATCCACTTCTCTAGTCTTGCAAGCACTTTCAACTCCGTCGTCTTCGAAGAGAGGAGGAAAAAAAAAAGAGAGAAAAAAATTTTGAAGTCCATAATACAGTCTCCACGAATTCAATAAAATTTTTTTTGGAAACTGACTTTTTCCCTTTAACGAGGTACGACAAACGCGTCACTTCGGTGTGGGGAAGTTTCACGGCGATATGCGACTTCGGGGTCTGAACTCTGCACACCCGTCTTTCGATGGAAAGTGTGTGTGTGTGTGTGTGTGTGTGTGTGTGTGTGTGTGTGTGTGTGAGTGTGTATGTATGTATAGAAAACGGCACATGCAGAATCCTCGGTGTCCCTCAAGATATCTTTTTCATGCGTAAGTTCCTTCGCACAGCTTCTGTCAACGGCATGAAATGCTTGGAAGTGTGGAGGGAACGAGGCCAAAATGGATGGCTTGAACGTGGTATTGGGGAAGGAAAGGGGGATTCGACCAAGGGGTCTCATTGCTTTGTTGTCGTATAATGGATCCCTTCGACCATCATCGGAACGCTGGAGAGGACAGGACAAGGGACGCGTTTTCTAATCGTTCACCGACGTCATCAGAGTGTGGTCGTATTTGTTTATGGTTCGACTCTTGAAGGCGGGTTCGCCACTGTGTGGTTAGAATGGTTCGACTCTTGAAGGCGGCTTCGCCACTGTGTGGTGTCATGGTTCGACTCTTGAAGGCGGGTTCGTCACTGTGTGGTTAGAATGGTTCGACTCTTGAAGGCGGGTTCGCCGCTGTGTGGTTAGAATGGTTCGACTCTTGAAGGCGGCTTCGCCACTGTGTGGTGTCATGGTTCGACTCTTGAAGGCGGGTTCGCCACTGTGTGGTATCATGGTTCGACTCTTGAAGGCGGGTTCGCCACAGTGTGGTATCATGGTTCGACTCTTGAAGGCGGGTTCGCTACTGTGTGGTATCAAGGTTCGACTCTTGAAGGCGGGTTCGCCACTGTGTGGTTAGAATGGTTCGACTCTTGAAGGCGGGTTCGCCACAGTGTGGTATCATGGTACCAACTACAGAAAGGGCTGTGCTATAAATCATCATCAAGACATGTTACGTAAACAAAGACATTGTCCATCTTACATACAGTTCCTCCTCCACCCAAATGTTACGGTGACGGTTCTACCCACTTTGAGGAACGTGTCTCTGCTATTCACGAGTACCTGGCAGAATTAGATCACTTTCATCTCACATCTCTACTTATTTTCTATGTGAGTAGGAATTCATCCATCGATATCTCAACACGAAAAAAAATCAAATAATTT
>NC_092238.1:30329402-30341902 GCF_036320965.1 Panulirus ornatus | reverse complement strand
ACCCTCTTCTGCTCTCTCAACCACGCTCTTTTTATTTCCACACATCTCTCTTACCCTTACGTTACTTACTCGATCAAACCACCTCACACCACACATTGTCCTCAAACATCTCATTTCCAGCACATCCATCCTCCTGCGCACAACTCTATCCATAGCCCACGCCTCGCAACCATACAACATTGTTGGAACCACTATTCCTTCAAACATACCCATTTTTGCTTTCCGAGATAATGTTCTCGACTTCCACACATTCTACAAGGCTCCCAGAATTTTCGCCCCCTCCCCCACCCTATGATCCACTTCCGCTTCCATGGTTCCATCCGCTGCCAGATCCACTCCCAGATATCTAAAACACTTTACTTCCTCCAGTTTTTCTCCATTCAAACTTACCTCCCAATTGACTTGACCCTCAACCCTACTGTACCTAATAACCTTGCTCTTATTCACATTTACTCTTAACTTTCTTCTTTCACACACTTTACCAAACTCAGTCACCAGCTTCTGCAGTTTCTCACATGAATCAGCCACCAGCGCTGTATCATCAGCGAACAACAACTGACTCACTTCCCAAGCTCTCTCATCCCCAACAGACTTCATACTTGCCCCTCTTTCCAAAACTCTTGCATTCACCTCCCTAACAACCCCATCCATAAACAAATTAAACAACCATGGAGACATCACACACCCCTGCCGCAAACCTACATTCACTGAGAACCAATCACTTTCCTCTCTTCCTACACGTACACATGCCTTACATCCTCGATAAAAACTTTTCACTGCTTCTAACAACTTGCCTCCCACACCATATATTCTTAATACCTTCCACAGAGCATCTCTATCAACTCTGTCATATGCCTTCTCCAGATCCATAAATGCTACATACAAATCCATTTGTTTTTCTTTTATATATATATATATATATATATATATATATATATATATATATATATATATATATATATATATATGTATATATATATTCCTATGAGTCCACGGGGAAAATGAAACACGAAAAGTTCCCGTGGACTCATAGGAATATCTTGATCACGCGCAAAATTGTGATCCTTTCCAACATATATATATATATATATATATATATATATATATATATATATATATATATATATATATATATATATATATATATATTTTTTTTTTTTTTTTTTTTTTTTTTTATACTTTGTCGCTGTCTCCCGCGTTTGCGAGGTAGCGCAAGGAAACAGACGAAAGAAATGGCCCAACCCCCCCCCCCCCATACACATGTACATACACACGTCCACACACGCAAATATACATACCTACACAGCTTTCCATGGTTTACCCCAGACGCTTCACATGCCTTGCTTCAATCCACTGACAGCACGTCAACCCCTGTATACCACATGACTCCAATTCACTCTATTTCTTGCCCTCCTTTCACCCTCCTGCATGTTCAGGCCCCGATCACACAAAATCTTTTTCACTCCATCTTTCCACCTCCAATTTGGTCTCCCTCTTCTCCTCGTTCCCTCCACCTCCGACACATATATCCTCTTGGTCAATCTCTCCTCACTCATTCTCTCCATGTGCCCAAACCATTTCAAAACACCCTCTTCTGCTCTCTCAACCACGCTCTTTTTATTTCCACACATCTCTCTTACCCTTACGTTACTTACTCGATCAAACCACCTCACACCACACATTGTCCTCAAACATCTCATTTCCAGCACATCCATCCTCCTGCGCACATCTCTATCCATAGCCCACGCCTCGCAACCATACAGCATTGTTGGAACCACTATTCCCTCAAACATACCCATTTTTGCTTTCCGAGATAATGTTCTCGACTTCCACACATTTTTCAAGGCTCCCAAAATTTTCGCCCCCTCCCCCACCCTATGATCCACTTCCGCTTCCATGGTTCCATCCGCTGACAGATCCACTCCCAGATATCTAAAACACTTCACTTCCTCCAGTTTTTCTCCATTCAAACTCACCTCCCAATTGACTTGACCCTCACCCCTACTGTACCTAATAACCTTGCTCTTATTCACATTTACTCTCAACTTTCTTCTTCCACACACTTTACCAAACTCAGTCACCAGCTTCTGCAGTTTCTCACATGAATCAGCCACCAGCGCTGTATCATCAGCGAACAACAACTGACTCACTTCCCAAGCTCTCTCATCCCCAACAGACTTCATACTTGCCCCTCTTTCCAGGACTCTTGCATTTACCTCCCTTACAACCCCATCCATAAACAAATTAAACAACCATGGAGACATCACACACCCCTGCCGCAAACCTACATTCACTGAGAACCAATCACTTTCCTCTCTTCCTACACGTACACATGCCTTACATCCTCGATAAAAACTTTTCACTGCTTCTAACAACTTGCCTCCCACACCATATATTCTTAATACCTTCCACAGAGCATCTCTATCAACTCTATCATATGCCTTCTCCAGATCCATAAATGCTACATACAAATCCATTTGCTTTTCTAAGTATTTCTCACATACATTCTTCAAAGCAAACACCTGATCCACACATCCTCTACCACTTCTGAAACCGCACTGCTCTTCCCCAATCTGATGCTCTGTACATGCCTTCACCCTCTCAATCAATACCCTCCCATATAATTTACCAGGAATACTCAACAAACTTATACCTCTGTAATTTGAGCACTCACTCTTATCCCCTTTGCCTTTGTACAATGGCACTATGCACGCATTCCGCCAATCCTCAGGCACCTCACCATGAGTCATACATACATTAAATAACCTTACCAACCAGTCAACAATACAGTCACCCCCTTTCTTAATAAATTCCACTGCAATACCATCCAAACCTGCTGCCTTGCCGGCTTTCATCTTCCGCAAAGCTTTTACTACCTCTTCTCTGTTTATCAAATCATTTTCCCTAACCCTCTCACTTTGCACACCACCTCGACGCCATATATATATATATATATGGCGTCCTAGCTACGTCTCTTCGTTGTATATCAACTGATTTATATTTCTTTCTTGTATCTCCCATGATGATGTGATTATTACACGAAAGTGCACTCAGGAACCTATCGTGTTTCAACTTCCTTGTGGACTCATATGAATATACTTGAGGACACGCAAAACTGTGATCCTTTCCAATATATATATATATATATATATATATATATATATATATATATATATATATATATATATATATATATATATATATATATATATATATAGTATTTCTAACTGGAATAACAGGTAGGGAAATATCTTTATATTTTCCGAAATACCAAATATTTTTCTATTTTTCAACCTTTACAAGTCGTAACGGATTACACACCTCCCTTCCTAAAAAAAGAATATATATATATATATATATATATATATATATATATATATATATATATCATCAGCTGATCTATAACAATACGAACACCTATATAAATTCTCTGGGCTGGTCACATCTTATTCGCAGGCCACGAGAAAATAAACAGTGGTAATAATAGCCACAACCACATTATCCATCCATCATACACTAATGTCTTGTATCATAACTGTCTCTCCTCACCTATCTATCTATCTATCTATCTATCTATATATATATATATATATATATATATATATATATATATATATATATATATATATATATATATATATAATGCTTCTTTTGTGTACGAAAAATACTACAACGGGTGACCATGCAATGGGTTTACCTTGACAGCTCGTCGCACAAACACACTCCAGACTTTTAGGTGTTGCTTCGACACTCGACCTTCTACGTGCAAGAAGGCCAGCTGGGGAGATCTGCCTCACCCACCTGTTAATGAGAAAGGGTAATCACCATTAACAAAAAAAATACGTTCATTCATTTACGATGAAATAGTACTTTAGTCAACAAGTACAGCATTTCTTTACAAGGAAAGTTTTTTTTTTTACATATAATTCTTTTGATATGTTTTATCTGTGTGTCTGGCTATATATATATATATATATATATATATATATATATATATATATATATATATATATATATACATATATATATATATATATATATATATATATATATATATATATATATATATATATATATATTCAAATTTGCTATGCATCTACCTTCTTTTTTCTTTATTTGGGTTTCCTTCTGTACTTATTCTTACCTCATATATATATATATATATATATATATATATATATATATATATATATATATATATATATATATATATATATATATGGTTTCTGGTGGTTGAACTGACGAGACAGGTTTGGGGGATTTAAAGAATTCATAAGCGATTAGTTTTCGAGGATTCCCAGAAGTGGGGTGGGAAAGAGAGAGGCAGAAAAGGAGAAATGAAATGGGGGAGAGTAATAGCTTCTACACACATGAAATATGGAGGGTAACAGGTTCTTGCACACATGAAATAGGGAGGGTAATAGGTTCTACACCCATGAAATAGGGAAAGTAATATGTTCTACACATATGAAATAGGGATGGTAATAGGTTCTTGCACACTACATGAAATAGAGAGGGTAATAGGTTCTACACATATGAAATAGGCAAGGAAATAGGTTCTAGGGTTGCACACACTCAGTGTGCCACTGTCAACTGAAGCGAGGTGGGCAAGCAGACTGGTCGTAATTACAAGAATAATCATCCCTGGCGAAGATGTATTATGTAATGGGTAACGGATAAATGGAGAGCATTTATAATGCACTGGGTAGCGGATAAATGTAGAGGGTATAAAAGACAATCGGAGGAAGAAATACAGAAGATGTATCAAGTGGTCAGGCTATGCACACACACTTCAGCCACTAAGACGGTGGGCCACTTGTGGAGACGTGGTTTCTGGGGATGGCTTTCAAGCCAGCTGTTTCGCTGGGTTATTTGGAGAGTTGAACCCTCTCCTCTGCCAGTATCTATATATATCTATCTATATAGATGCTTTCCTGGCTATCTATATTCATAAGGACATCTCTCTCTCTCTCTCTCTCTCTCTCTCTCTCTCTCTCTCTCTCTCTCTCTCTCTCTCTCTCTCTCTCAAAGCATGTAACATACAGAAAAATTTAGCCACGGACGCAAATAATCTTTTCAAATGTAACCCGAGGACTCATTTGCATATATTCAAAACACCCCCAACTCTTGCTGCTCAACTGTAAGATAACCAAAGATCACACCAGACTGCTTGACTGTAAGATAACCACCAAATATATAACCATGCTGCTCGACTGTAAGATAACCAAAGATATCACCATGCTGCTTGACTGTAAGATAACCAAAGATATCACCATGCTGCTCGACTGTGAGATAACCAAAGATATCACCATGCTGCTCGACTGTGAGATAACCAAAGATATCACCATGCTGCTCGACTGTGAGATAACCAAAGATATCACCATGCTGCTCGACTGTGAGATAACCAAAGATATCACCATGCTACTCGACTGTGAGATAACCAAAGATATCACCATGCTGCTCGACTGTAAGATAACCACCAAAGATATCACCATGCTGCTCGACTGTAAGATGATAACCAAAGATATCACCATGCTGCTCGACTGTAAGATAACCACCAAAGATATCACTATGCTGCTCGACTGTAAGATAACCAAAGATCACACCAGACTAGCCCTGCCGGTGTACCCATGACGCCTCCTCGTAACCAAGCCAAGATCACTCCACACCAACGCAAGGACTTTGACCCCACATTGCCTCACTAAGATAACTACCATCGCACCACCACAGCTGCCCCTGGGAATGTGCCACATACTGCCCAAGTTAGAGAACCAAGATAACACAGGAGCAGCGCTGGAAATATGCCCCACACTAACTCGCTAAGATCACACACGAAGGCAGCTCTGAGAACGCAGCCAACCCTGCCTCTTGTAATATAACCAAGAGAACCCAAAGAATGCGCTCTCTGGTATGGCCTCCAAGATAACCAAGATCACACGTAAGAAGCCCTAAGGATCCGCTCTCTGGTATGGCCTCCAAGATCACCAAGATCACACGGGAGAAGCCCTAAGGATCCGCTCTCTGGTATGGCCTCCAAGATAACCAAGATCACACGGGAGAAGCCCTAAGGATCCGCTCTCTGGTATGGCTTCCAAGATCACACGTAAGGAGCAGCCCTAAGGAATATGGCCATAAATACGGCATTCGGAGGGCCTGCCTTGCACACGGCCATACACCACACACGGCACGCGACGCCACTGTAATTACACGGGCGATTTATGGCCACTGGGGGAAAATGGCCCTTAGTGACTGCTTACTTTGTTGTTCTTGTTGTTCTTGTTGCTGGATTTGTTTGTTGCTTTGCGGGTGAATGTAGCTTTGGTGTCTTTGTAAACCCTCTCTACCTCGATCCAGTTCTAAAAAAGACAAATATATATCCATCCATGCTTGTATCACTCGCTGTTTCCTCAACCTCGATACAGTTCTAATATATATATATATATATATATATATATATATATATATATATATATATATATATATATATATATATATCCATCCATGGTTGTATCACTTGCTATTTCCCCATCCACTTTAATTGCCATCATCCACTACCCTTATATTATTAAAAAAAAAAAAAAGAATTAACGTCTGTCGTAACGTACAGCGTCATGAAAGAATTTACGTCAGTCGTAACGTACAGCGTCAAATTTACGTCTGTCGTAACGTACAGCGTCCTGGAAGAATTTACGTCTGTCGTAACATACAGCGTCAAATTTACGTCTGTCGTAACGTACAGCGTCTTGGAAGAATTTACGTCTGTCGTAACGTACAGCGTCATGTTTGCGACACACGTTCGAGAACTTGTGAAGGAATCAAGCGTCAAGGGATTAAAGACCGCTTAACAGGATCCGACTCCGTTTACGACAGGCATCTAACACGATTTCTGGTCGGGGTGTAAGAGCGTCCAGCGCCGGCGTAACATGGTTAACAAGGTGTAAGTTACCTTACAACAAGGTTCCTAGTTTCGCTATAGCGGAATCTAGAGTGTCGTTATAGCAAGGTTTCTAGTGTCGTTATAGCGAAATATATAGTGTTGTTATAACAAGGTTTCTAGTGTTATTATAACGAAATCTATAGTGTTGTTATAACAAGGTTTCTAGTGTTAATATAACGAAATCTAGAGTGTTGTTATAACAAGGTTTCTAGTTTCATTATAACGAAATATATAGCGTTGTTATAACAAGGTTTCTAGTGTCATTATAGCGAAATGTACAGTGTTGTTATAACATGGTTTCTAGTGTCATTATAACGAAATCTAGAGTGTTGTTACAACAAGGTTTCTAGTGTCATTATAGCGAAATATACAGTGTTGTTATAACATGGTTTCTAGTGTTATTATAACGAAATCTATAGTGTTGTTATAACAAGGTTTCTAGTGTTAATATAACGAAATCTAGCGTGTTGTTATAACAAGGTTTCTGGTGTTGTTCTAACAAAGTCTATATTGACTTTTAACAAGGTCTCTCGTGACATTGTAACAAAGTCAGTTGTGTTGTTATAACAGGTCTTATGACAACAGAAATTCATTAACAACACAGATCTAGTGTTTCATTACAACCCAGTTTCAGTATCTCGCTATAATCAGTTTCGTAAAGTCGTTATAACTGAGTTTCACTATCAAATAGTCAACACTGCTTTAAACTCTTAAATGTCTGTATCTACAACCAAAAAATTTCACCGGCATTATAACAAGAAATGAACGGAATTATGACCCAAAATTCTCGGCATTATAACAAGAAATGAACGTATTCATGACCCAAAATTCCCGGCATTATAACAAGAAATGAACGGAATTATGACCCAAAATTCTCGGCATTATAACAAGAAATGAACGTAATCATGACCCAAAATTCCCGGCATTATAACAAGAAATGAATGTAATTATGACCCAAAATTCCCGGCATTATAATAAGAAATGAACGTAATCATGACCCAAAATTCCCGGCATTATAACAAGAAATGAATGTCATTATGACCCAAAATTCCCGGCATTATAACAAGAAATGAACGTAATCATGACCCAAAATTCCCGGCATTATAACAAGAAATGAATGTAATTATGACCCAAAATTCCCGGCATTATAACAAGAAATGAACGTAATCATGACCCAAAATTCCCGGCATTATAACATGAAATGAACGTAATCATGACCCAAAATTCCCGGCATTATAACAAGAAATGAACGTAATCATGACCCAAAATTCCCGGCATTATAACAAGAAATGAATGTCATTATGACATTATAACGAACTACAATTCAGTGAAGACAAACTCCCAATAACTGCCATCACAACCCCAAGCGCCCAGTTCGTCTTCCAGGTAATGAATGACGGGAGGTGAAGTTCCTTCATCCTGGGGATTGAAACTTGGCTAAGCTTGGAAAAATTCCACGTTACGAAAACAGCCGGGGAAACCATTTGCGTCGGAAGCCCCCCCAGCTAAGCTTTCTTCTCTCATGCTCCGGCCCAGCTAAGCCCTCTTCTCCTGTGTTCTCCATTAAGGGAAGGGAAATTTGTATCTGAAAGTTATTTCGAGAAGTTTTTCCTTTTCTCTCTGAGTTACAAGTTACCTCAGCGACCCAAATTACCCTACTCTTTCCACAAGTTTGGAGTTTGACTAATGAAAAGTGGATGTATATCATCTGTATCCCGTTTTCGTTACACGTAAAAAAAAAGAAGAGAGAAAACGATAAACTGATATACCTGTCTATATACATGATTATGCAAATTCTAAAACTTCAAAGTTTAGATTGAAATTACAAGGATAAAATTCGTTCCAAAAAAAAAGAAATAAAAAAACAGGATGCCTCAAAGGGGAAAAGATAAAATGTTTGGCGCGTACAGAGACGGTCTTACTGTCACTATAAACACATCTCTGTGCACTGACGTCTGTCTGTCTGTCTGTCTCTGTCTGTCACAGACTCTGTAAGACTCTGGAAGTGGGAGGAGGAGGAGGAGGAGGGGGGGGTCTACACCTTCGATAGTGGGAAGGGTGTATGCGTATGCATGTACTATTACTACTACAACTATTACTACTACTACTACTAGATCTACTACTACTACGACTATTACTGCTACTACTAGATCTACTACTACTACTACTACTACGACTATTATTACTTTCGTTAGCAAGGTAGCGTTAAGGACAGAGGACTGGGCCTCTGAGGGAATATCCTCACCTGGCCCCCTTCTCTCTTCCTTCTTTTGGAAAATTAAAAAAAATTGAGAGGTGAGGATTTCCAGCCCCCCGCTCCCTCCCCTTTTAGTCGCCTTCTACGACACGCAGGGAATACGTGGGAAGTATTCTTTCCCCCCTATCCCCAGGGATATTATTACTACTACGACTATTACTACTACTACTAGACCTACTACCAATACTACTTCTACGAATAACAGTAATAATAGTAGTAATAATAATAATAATAATAATAATAATAATAATAATAATAATAATAATAATAATAATAATTCAAATACTTCAGGTACGGAGACCATGCATTAATACCAACAGTGGGGTTAAGAGGGGAGAGGTTACACTGGGTGGATGCAAGTATTATGCTTCCAGTGGGTATACGTACATGTGTCTGTGTGTGTATACGCGAGGGTGTATGTGTAATTACCAATTTGTAATTACCTCCATGTACTGTATGGGGAGGGAGTTTTACACTCGTGGGTCCCCATCTCTTGAACATGAATATCATACAATTTTTTAACATCTGTGTGTGTATATATATATATATATATATATATATATATATATATATATATATATATATATATATATATAAAGTGGCATGAGCAATTAGTCGTCTATGTACTTCACAACAATGTATCCCAACATAAATAAGATACGCTTCTTCAATAGCCATTTTTTTTTTAGCTAACTGTAGCCATCAAATTCTAAGGAGAGTCGACAACAGGGAAAGGGGGGGGGAGCTCAGAACATGTCAGCGTCCTTAACTTGCACTAGAGAATATTTAAACATCTCCACAACACGTACCCTTTTCAGCTTCCCATCCACGGACCTCAAAGCAACACACTAAGACTCACCTCTCGGTGTTTCCGTTGCCATATTAAGAGAACGGCTCTGTTTCGTGGCGTTGGAGAAACCCATTTGATTTTCCACCGGTTTCTTGCGCACTGCTGGCGGTGGGCGAATAATCATTCTCTCCCCCCAACCCCAACTCCCCCTGGAGTCGTTGGGAGAAGGACGCGGTTAAGAGGTTAATTGCTCGTTCCAGGGCAATTATTTCTATGAAGGGGTTTGGGGGGTGGAGGGAAGGTGGAGGGAGGGGTGGAGAGGTATGAGCCATCATCTTCTTGTAAATCGGCGCTAGGGGGAGGGGGGTTTGACTGTGGGGGGGGGGGTGGAACCACTCATTTCCGCGGTGTGTTGTGATTTACATAATTGTACATCGTGAATAAAGCGACGGAGGATTTCAGTCAGTACGTCACCCCAAGCGAAGGTTCAAACCTTTTTCGAAGTGGTGAGTAAGGATGGTCTAGAAAAAAGGGGTGGGCCATCCATTATACATGTGGCTTTTCTTGTTTCCCTCGTCTACTCTATCTATCTGAGTGTGACATGGCACGGTCATGACACGGTCCAATCACAGTCACCTCTTCTGGGTATGAGATAAAGAAAACGGGAGGTGATCCGAGTTCCCTCGGGTTATGGTAGACCCGAGTCATAGTAAGTGGAAGGAGGGAAAGACGAAAGGAGGAAGGGAATTCAACAGCTTCGCTGGTCGAGCGCAGGAGGGGGGAAAAAACAAGAAAAATAGTATGATAACGGTCAAGCCTCGTGTGACTGACTGGTCCCCACACACACGTAAACTAGTGGAAGCGGCAACCACGCGTGCGCCTCGGGTGCGAAAGCTGTTGTTGCGTTGGTGGGGACACACACACACGCGCGCGCAGGCACAGCTCACCAGACCAGTGGCTGCATATCAACTCTCTCTCTCTCTCTCTCTCTCTCTCTCTCTCTCTCTCTCTCTCTCTCTCTCACACACACCCTTACCTCGACTTAGGTACCCTTTCTCTGTAATTTTGCGTGGGGGGGGGGGGATTTAGGGGGGAGGGGGGAAGCTTTTAAAAGCTCACATATTACAAATTTACCCTCGCCATTGTGTTTTCGCTCACGGGAGTGTGTGTGTGTGTGTGTGTGTGTGTGTGTGTGTGTGTGTGTGTGTGTGTGTGTGTGTGGACCCAGGGTCATTAACATACTCCTAGCCAAAAGCTTCGCTATTACCATCTGGATGCGTACTAATAAGACTTAACATTGTAAGCGCCTCTGAACCACAGAATAGCAATACCTCTTGTTAACAAGCAGTTCCCTTACCTAACAGGATCACGGGGCTATTGTTGAAATGAGTTTCCCCAAAGTCTTTTTATCTTTTTTGGCTGTTTGCGTCACGACGCAAAGGTGACGGACGTCAACTTCGTTTGCGTCACGACGCAAAGGTGACGGACGTCAACCTTGTTTGCGTCACGACGCAAAGGTGACGGACGTCAACCTTGTTTGCGCCACGACGCAAAGGTGACGGACGTCAACCTCGTTTGCGTCACGACGTACAGGTGACGGACGTCAACCTCGTTTGCGTCACGACGCACAGGTGACGGACGTCAACCTCCTTTGCGTCACGACGCACAGGTGACGGACGTCAACCTCGTTTGCGTCACGACGCACAGGTGACGGACGTCAACCTCCTTTGCGTCACGACGCACAGGTGAAGGACGTCAACCTTGTTTGCGTCACGACGCAAAGGTGACGGACGTCAACCTTGTTTGCGTCACGACGCACAGGCGACGGACGTCAACCTTGTTTGCGTCACAGAAAGAAATGTCACCCCCCCCCCACCCTATCGACGGCTTTCTGTCTGCGTCACATACAAAGGTCCCCCCCCCCACACACATCCACCTTGCTTTTAGGCTGCGTCACATTTGCAACGATACCCGCCAAAAATGTCGTTTATTTGCGTCACTTTACGGATGACGCGCTACAAGCGCCGGGTACTCCAGCCTGTTTTCAGTGGACTGGAAAATCACACACACACACACACAACATACACACACACACACAACACACACACAGAAAAAGAACGCATTATGTGATGACACTCACACAGACAAGAGGACACCCTAGTTGTCTGTTGTAATTGGCTTCACAGATGAGAAAGACAAAACAGAAATCACTTATCAAATGAAATTGATCCTGAAGCGCCACAGACGAGAGAACACAGGGACATGTAACATCACGCTGGTGGCACAGAGTTCTCCGTTCTCGTCTGTTCAACCTGTTCTGTGTATCAAGGTTTAGTTAATTTAGAGCTGATATAAACAAGTCTGTGTGTCTCTCTCTCTGTCTTTCTGTATCTCTCTTTTTCTTTATCTTTTTTTTTCTTCAAATCTTCCTCTTAGTGGTATATATATATATATATATATATATATATATATATATATATATATATATATATATATATATATATATATATATATAT
>NC_092238.1:30286902-30326902 GCF_036320965.1 Panulirus ornatus | reverse complement strand
TCTGGCATGGAAGAACCACGTCACATCAACGTTCTCATTGCCTCTTGCGAAGTCAGATGCAGTTATCGTGTCTCCACCTTATCCTTCGTTCTTACCAAGAGGGTAAGAGAGAGAGAGAGAGAGAGAGAGAGAGAGAGAGAGAGGGAGAGGGATTCCCACTTCTCTTCATTACTCATTCCACTCAAGGACTGGTGCTATTCTCGTTGCGTTTCTTTAGAACCCTTTCCAAGAGCTTTATGTAGATTCTCTGGTGTGGCGACCAGACTACTGAGGTATATTTGACCTTCGGAACATTGCCCATCGTGTTCATCTTTCCAAACCTCTCACTGTACGCGTTCGCGAAGACAGTTCTGACAATGGCGAAAATATATTCTTCCTTCTCTCCCTCCCTCCGTCCTCCGCACGAACCTTATCATGTGATGGTGTGATGACAAGGTTCAGCGTGGTAGCCACCCGTGAACCACTCCTCGACTCCTTGATAGCACAACTCCTTGTGTTTACTTTCCACATCCTGGTCCGTTCGAATCCCTCCCTATATTCATGACTGTTCATCTTCCAGGGTTAGATCTATCTGTCTGTCCAAACACCGTTGCGTCTTATCTTGGTCTCTTTCCAATATTTCAAAAGTCACTGTTGCGTCGCTCTTCTTTCATGATTTTGGCATCATCAGTAAATGTACGCGCGCGCGCGTGCGTGCGTGTGTGTGTGTGTGTGTGTGTGTGTGTGTGTGTGTGTGTGTGTGTGTGATAAAAAAATGCAACAAGACTCCTCCTGTATCACGTCCACAATGTAAACAACAGGTTATTTGAGAGAGGATCCGGCTCAGCTCCGCGGGCGTCGCGTCTCCGGAAGAGGACATTATCACGGTGAATCGATGCTGCCGGAGGGCCTTACCGACCCACACACCCCCACACCCCCATTGCTACCTACACATACCTTCTCCCGTCGGCCGTCGCTCCCTAGTGTCCCTGTGCTGGATTAAAGGCGGCCGCTGTGCGCATTTTTAATCTCCTTGCATTATGCAAAGTACTGTACCGGGAGTCGGGGTGTGGGAGGGGAGGGAGAGTGAGGGAGGGAGGGTAAGGGGACACTGTGGTCCGTGCAGGAGGTGGGGAGGGTTGTGGGGTAGGTGGCGATGGCGGCCATAGCCGCGGGCTTACCAGGTTGCGAGACATTCTGGGCGGTCGTATCTTTTCAACACACGACGGTCATGACGCAAGGGAAAAGTTTCCACATCAAAAGAAGACGACCTTACATTTGAGTAAGATGGTGGAGATTACGACGGGGGATGAGTTACGAGTGGAAAAAAAAAGAGAAGAACACGTAACGTAAACACGCAACTGAAGGCAAAGAGGAATGTTTCCCTCGGTGGTATGGCCGACGCACAAGGACGCCAGCGACCATAGCCCCTGGATAACATCCCAGCTGACGCAAGACAACTCCCAGCGACTGACAACCTTGAAGAACACTCCAGCAGACGCACGACAACGTCCAGCGACTGGAGGCCCTAAAGAACATTCCAGCAGGCGCAAGACAACGCCAGCGACTGGAGGCCTTGAAGAACATTCCAGCAGGCGCAAGACAACGCCCAGCGACTGGAGGCCCTGAAGAACGCTCCAGTGGATGCACGACAACGCCAGAGATTTGAATCCCTAACGAATACCACTAGCGGACGCATGACAACGCTGGCGACTAGATCCTCTGAAGAACGATCCAGCGGGCGAAGGACAGGAAGCGACCAGCCAGCAGACCAAGACCCAGATGGACTGGAAACATGGCCCACCTCGGACAAAGAGGACGAGGTGAATATGGAGCAGCTAATTCTCCTCCGCGGAGACTGTATCGCGTGAATGGAGCTCATTGGGAGCGTCTCAACTGACAGAATTCGTGGGGGGAGAGAGAGAGAGAGAGAGAGAGAGAGAGAGAGAGAGAGAGAGAGAGAGAGAGAGAGAGAGAGAGAGAGAGAGAGAGAGAGAGAGATTCTTTCCGGGTATCTGGAAAGACAGATGAGAGAGAATATACTTTAAATACTGACATGGTCAGGCGAGGCAGTCCCTTCTGTGCACCGCCCAGAGCGGCACTGTACCAATATTTCATATATATTTACTTGAGTCCTTTGCATCAAAACTACTTATACTTCAACTCTAAGTATTTTTGTGGGGGGTGGTGGTAAAGGGAGGAAGATATGCGTTTTCGTAGTTACTTTTGTCTTCGAACTTCGCGTTACTTGCTGGTAGGAGGGGGGAAGGAGGCCGCCAAGTTGATACCCTCCAGCACCGTGATGAGCAACAGACGTCCATAAACAAAAGGGAGGAGCACGAAGAAAACGCGTCTTTCCTCGGAAAACAAACGGAGGGACGTAATTCTTCAGCCTCTCTCCCTTCCTCCCTCCATCCATCCCTCCCCTCTCTCGTCTCTCCTCCCTCGTCTCCCTACACCACCACCGTCGGGACCCCAGCCTCGACGTGCAGGGGAGAACAAATTCCCTCGCCTTATGGCCTCCTTTCTCCCTCTGATGGCACGGTTCTTTGCCCGCGTCCAGACTCCCCGTTAAACTTAATGGCCCGCCACGCATTCTCGAACCTTTAACAAACACAGCCTCGTGTGTTGTTACTTACGTATTTCTATTCCCTATTTTTCTTCCCCTCCCCCTCTTCTTGCCTTTCTTATCCACACACAACTCTCCACCTCCCTCCTCACCCTCTCTCGACCATCGGGCGCATTTCTATTTACTCCTCCGCATCGCGGTGGCTCTCGCTGCGGACTTCGCGTTACCTCGCGGGCCGTGAACAGGTGCATTATTCTTCTGGCTGAGGCAGACGGCGAGAGCCTTCCTCCTCTTCCTCCTCCTCCCCCACCCCCTTAAACATGACGTCTAAATTAATGAAGGGAATTTCTTCGGATGTGTTGAGCGCGCGCGCGCGTTGCTCTCGCCTCACGCTCATATCTGCGGATCTGGTGTCCCTCGACTTGTGTGTGTGTGTGTGTGTGTGTGTGTGTGTGTGTGTGTGTGGGTTTTTTAGATACGGCCTGCCCCCCCCCCCCCCCTCTCTCTCTCTCTCTCTCTCTCTCTCGTCTTTTCTTTTTCTTTCTCTCCTCTTCATTCTCTCAGTGCCTATTTCCATGCTTTCCTTCTTGCCCATTTTCTCCCCCGTATCCTTTTTCTCTCTTGTCCCCATCTCCTCAAAAGTGGAAAAAGCAACACGATAAAACACACAACGCAACACAACTCAACACACACGCACGCACGAAAAACTGAAATGCAACACAGTCCTTCCAAAAAATAACAGAGACCAATATCCGTTATATATAGCAGTTAATCACTTGTTTATTCTGTGCTGAGGGGTAAATGACCAGGCGTGTGTGTGTGTGTTTGTGTGTGTGTGTGTGTGTGAGAGAGAGAGAGAGAGAGAGAGAGAGAGAGAGAGAGAGAGAGAGAGAGAGAGAGAGAGAGAGAGAGAGAGAGAGAGAGAGAGAGAGAGAATTTCAGAAGAAGAGCCACGAGAACAAAATAAATAAAGATCAGAAATTTCGTGCACACAATCTCCTTAACACCCCCCATCCACCCCCCCTCTCCACCCCCACTCCTAGCATCCCCCCCCCATCCTCCTCCCCACCTTAAAAAAAAAAAGGAGAGGTATTTCTAACCCATGTTTTTCCTCCAGGACGACAGTTCATTAGGCATCGCCAACCATCAAGGAAAAAAAAAAGAAAAAAGATAGGGAGAAGGTTCGTGAGGTGGCTCGCATTCGCGAATTTGACACCAGGTGTAAGTTTTGCCACCAGAATCAGGGCATGTTTGGAGGAGGGTGAGAAGACAATGTCTCTCTCTCTCTCTCTCTCTCTCTCTCTCTCTCTCTCTCTCTCTCTCTCTCTCTCTCTCTCTCTCTCTTATTTACCATTCCCCTGTCAACCTGATCGAAATGCGATGGATCTTCGCGGCGTGATTGGCCAACTCGATTGGCCAACTCGACGTGGTGATTGGAAGACCAGACTTGACTTGATGAAATTCCAGTCGCTGGAAACGGCCGGTCTGGCGGTGGTGGTGACGCAACCCCTCCTCCCCTCCCCCTCACGTCACATTCTTGGTCCCGTAACGACGCCCTCGCTACAACCTGTGACGCCCTCGGCCTGTGACGCTCTCGTCCGATATCTCGGCCCCTTGATGTATGTATGTACTCGCCACACCCACAGTCTTTCGGTGGTGCATCCAGCACACTTTTGGCCCTGCTGTGACGCAGCCAACGCATGCACGATCTTGTGGCGGGCTCGCGTCACACCTGGTCCTCTGAACCACTCCCCCCCCCCCTCCCACCTCGTCACAGGGACCGTAACGAATTCCAGGAGGAATACGCACGGCGTCAACCTGATTTTCGCCAGGTAAGTTAGATTTTACGCACGTCTCGTCACCCTCTGGCAAGTTAGAATTTTACGCAGGTCTCGTCACCCTCTGGTAAGTTAGATTTTACGCAGGTCTCGTCTCCCTCACAGATGGGGGGCCACACGGCGAGACCTGACGAGGGATGCTTTCGAGGCTTCGAAGTCCCAAAGAACGAACGCCAACGAAACGTCATCGAAGTCTATGCCTCCCCGGCGACCCAACCCACCGTAAGGTCAAACCAGCGACGGATCATCACGCAATTTCTCTTTTTTCTTCTTCATTTTCGATGTTGCTTTTAACGAATCACTTAGAATCAGCGACGAATCAAGGTGGAAAGGGGGGTACAACTTTTTTTTTTTTCCTTTTATCATTATTCGCGAAGCAGTAAGCATGGCTGAGGTCTAGTGGGTGGAAACCACAATTGCTGGGTTTCTTAATGATGAAGCTGAACCGACATTCCGTCTTTGCTGAAGGCCTTGAAGTTGTGTGTGTGTGTGTGTGTGTGTGTGTGTGTGTGTGTGTGTGTGTGTGTGTGTGTGTGTGTGTGTGTCTGGCCAGAGAGGAATTGGAAACTTGATGATAAAGGAGGAGAAAGTTATGAAGTGGAGAGAGAGAGAGAGAGAGAGAGAGAGAGAGAGAGAGAGAGAGAGAGAGAGAGAGAGAGAGAGAGAGAGAGAGAGAGAGAGAGAGAGAGAGATAAAGGAAGAAAAAGGGGGAGAACGAAAGTATGAGTGAGATGAGTGTAGTTAGGCGAGAGGGGAGGTGTAGGTGAGTGGGGTGAGTATAGACGGGGAAGGGGAGGTGTGTGTGAGTGGGGTGAGTATAGACGGGGGAGAGAGGATGTGGGAGAGGAGAGGTCGAAACCAGTCGTTGGGGGGGAAACCCTCAAAAATGTTCACCTCACACGAGGCAGCTGAAGATAAATGAAATCCCTCTGGTCGGGGCAAGTGGCAAAACATTCACCAGCTGCAGATCACTCAGAGTGCATCACTGTTTTGACTGGCACACACCCCTGTCTCTCTCTCTCTCTCTCTCTCTCTCTCTCTCTCTCTCTCTCTCTCTCTCTCTCTCTCTCTCTCTCTCACACACACACACACACACACACACACACTCGTTCTCCCTTTTTTCTTCTCTCTCTCTCTCTCTCTCTCTCTCTCTCTCTCTCTCTCTCTCTCTCTCTCTCTCTCTCTCCTGAGAGGCTCAGGGTCGACCCAAGCGCTAACTATGGGGGTGGGGGGGTGATCAGAATGCTATACAACATGGGATCCCTTCCCCCGGCTGGTCGTCACAACGCTCTTACAAATCCCATGGGTTAGATGATATGTCCTTCACAGTCGCTGGTGCAGTGCGAACAAGACTCCTCAAAGGGTTGAGAATACACGTACGTAGAACAGATCACCTGAGCGCAATGGAGGTATTACGAGCATATAGGGGTCTGTTATCTGCATCCTACCGTCTGTTCCTATCCCATACCCTGTTTCAAATTATCCTGCTACCAGGACCCTCTTAATGTATTCTTATCCTGGCACATCTCCCAACACACGCCACTCACACTCGTTTCATCCCAAAGCCACTCACACTCGTTTCATCCCCACGCCACTCACACTCGTTTCAAACCACTTTGGTCTCCATTTTTACGCCCTTTCCTTCCACATTTTCTTTCAGTTCTTTCGGCTCATCTTCTCCCACTTCATTTCGCTGACATAAGCTGCCTTCGTCATCATTTCCGGATGTAGCTACTCCACGAGACTATCCTATCATGAATTTAATCCATCGACCGATATATTTCCTCTCCTGAAACTCATCTTGTTTCATAAAGCAGAGACCTCACAGTTCACCCACACTACATAAACATAGAGTTCCTGTAACCCACGTCTGACCCATACATCACAGGAGGATGACCCATGTAACCCACGTCTGACCCATACATCACAGGAGGATGACCCATGTAACCCACGTCTGACCCATACATCATGACCCATGTAACCCACGTCTGACCCATACATCATGACCCATGTAACCCACGTCTGACCTAACTACAGAGATGACCCATTAGCCCACGTCTGACCCATACATCGCAGGAGGATGACCCATGTAGGCCACAGTCTGACCCATACATCGCAGGAGGATGACCCATGTAGCCCACAGTCTGACCCATACATCGCATGAGGATGACCCATGTAACCCACGTCTGACCCATACATCACAGGAGGATGACCCATGTAACCCACGTCTGACCCATACATCACAGGAGGATGACCCATGTAACCCACGTCTGACCCATACATCGCAGGAGGATGACCCATGTAGCCCACGTCTGACCCATACATCACAGGAGGATGACCCATGTAAACCCAGCGTCTGACCCATACATCACAGGAGGATGACCCATGTAAACCCATGACCGACCCATCCAACCAAAGAGGATGACCCATGATCCCGCAACACCACGTCTGACACCAGACATCCGTGACAATGAGCCATGATCTTGCATCCCACATCCACCCCATACATCAGACCAGGATAGCCCATACCTTCCTAATGGCTCCTCCTCCTCCTCCTCCTGCCCCATCCCCAAACCCATAACATCACAGCCTAAGCCATCACAAGTCCCCTCCCTCCTCCGAAAGACCCATCCATTTACGTTCACCCTGAGTATCGCGATCTTGTCATTCGTCTTCGCTAAGGATGTCTTCCAGACATAACGAAACTCCAACCTATCATTCCCAGTCGCCCCACCAGTATCCATCCCCCCAGACCTCACGGGCTGATTTGATTAACTTCAATACCACCATTTTGCTCTGCAGCCATTAACCATTAGCTCTCTCTCTCTCTCTCTCTCTCTCTCTCTCTCTCTCTCTCTCTCTCTCTCTCTCTCTCTCTCTCTCTCACTTGGAACACACTCGCATCATCCCTTCTCCTTGTCGCTCTTTCCAGCCTATTAACTCTCGGTCAAAGACAAACATCAATAAACCGCCTCCGAACGCTTCCTACAATCCATTTTCCACTCGGTCGCCAGTCAGCCCGTCACAGCACAGCGTTTCCGGCGAACGATATCTTCCCTTTCTCTTTGGATGACTGAGAACATACGCCAACACCATTTGCCAGCCACCTTCTTCAGCAGCCACGCCCTGCAGGGTAAGGCTCACACCTCTTGCCCACGACCTGAAGGGTAAGGCTCATACCTCTTACCCACGACCTGCAGTGCAGGGTAAGGCTCACACCTCTTACCCATGACCTGAAGGGCAAAGCTCATACCTCTTACCCACGACCTGAAGGGTAAGGCTCATACCTCTTACCCACGACCTACAGTGTAGGGTAAGGCTCACACCTCTTATCCACGACCTGAAGGGTAAGGCTCATACCCCTTACCCACGACCTACAGTGCTGGGTAAGGCTCACACCTCTTACCCACGACCTGCAGAGTAAGGCTCACACCTCTTACCCATGACCTGAAGGGTAAGGCTCACACCTCTTACCCATGACCTGAAGGGTAAGGCTCAAAGCACATACCACACACCTAGATGTCAAATATACTTAGCAGGGAGCGGGGGAGATATACTGGAAAGAAATATGGCCGGATATATCCTGGTGTGGGAGCGGGTCCTTGCGTGCGTAGGGACTGTCCCGCAAATGGGAAATAAAGGTTTTCGGTTCGAGGCGGCGCCCAGATGAGAATGAGAATTATTGGGTGTCGGGAAAACCGGAATGAAGGTGAGAATGGAGACGACTGAGCAGAGGTGGGACGCTGGAATGGGAAATCATCCCGAGTCTGAAGAATACAGAGAGAAAAAAGGAAAAAAAAAAGGAAAAAGAATCGAGACTGGGAATTATTGGACGTAGAATGAGGACGGCAGATGCGAATGATCGAACTTCGAAAGAATTGAGACGATGAAGACGATGAAGATGAACGCGGGATTCATTCACGTTAAGACGCTTAGAAAATATACGAGTACATCCACACACTCACAAAGGGTGTGGTGGGAAAGGGGCTAGACAAGGCGAGGGAGGAAGAGGGAGGTGGGACGGGGGAGGGTTTGATGGAATTGAGGACTGTGGTACCCTAGTGTTGACAACCCTTCCCCTCCCCTTCAAACCTTCCCATTTCCCCTCCCAACCCGTGAAGGACCTCCATCCGCACCCCATTTTCTTCCCTGTCTATGCATCGAACTTCATCATACAACAACTAATACGTCACATATTCGCCTCGTTTCTCCCTCCTCCCATCTTCACTGTTCCCCCTTCCCCTCCTGTATTAATGCCACCTCACCGTTCGCACCCAAACTGGACGTTTAACATCTTCCTCTCGTCTCCACTATGCATGCCTTCCTCCCTTGCCCACCCACCCCCGCCTCATGTTCTACACTTCCCGTGAACGTTTTATTCATTACCTGTCTCCATTACTCTTTCCTAACCCCTTCCATAAGGGGGAATGGCACTTTATAAATCAGTGTGGGTGGGTTATCTGGAACTGTCGACTGCCTGGGGTCGTTAATGAAGGTCGTCAGTGTCAAGTTATAACCACCACATCTAAACGATCCTGACCACTTCTTCCTTCGACGTAGGACCATACCCGCTCTCGCTGTACATATCAGTTAGACGTTGTCAAAAAAGATAAGATTCGGTTCGCATTAAAATGTGAATTCAGACGTTGTCAAAACCTCCCATCTCGCAAAAAAAAAAAACGTACCTTTTCGAGATTTTTCTCCACCAACACGTTTTTTCTCTAAGTAATGGAATATACAACTTTTTCGTTCCTGTGCACTCTAACTTTCAAACTCAATTACTGAATGACTTATTTTCTAAAGTCGTTTGTTTCTGACTTACGCTTTCCAGGGTGGTGGTCTTTTTTTATTCCGGGTAAAAGTATCTATTCTCTTACGCTCCTTCTTTCAAATCTTTCTATATCTAACATCTCCTGATCTTGTTCTCTCTCGCTTCCTTATTTTATTCCAAATCTCTTTGCATTTTCGCCTCTTCCTCCACAACTGGCCCCAGTTCTCCAGCCCCACGTATATTCCAGGTTTCTTTGGTCTTGTCTCCCCCTTATCATAACTTTTCTCTTACATGTGTCATATCATATACTTTTTTCTTTAACATTTCTTCTCGTGTGCGTTACAGAAACACCTTCAAATCTTTTCTTAAGTGTAAACAACATTCTCCTTCATCTAAACACCTTCAGTCAATCCTCTTGTGTTAACATTTTCCTTCATCTTCCTGTAACACAAGAGAACCATTCTCTTGGCATTATAAAGAACACTGACCATATGTACACACATATCACTACGAAGATCCAATTCACTGGTCAGCCAACGGCGAAAAACACCTCCTCTTTTTCCTGTGATATATAATGGATGGTAATATTCCCTTTCGTCTCGCGTTTCATGAAATATTGATGGTATGGGTGTGATAACGGCCTTATATATCGTTCACTGGGTAAGTAGAGAGATAAATATGTGTGTGTGTGTGTGTGTGTGTGTGTGTGTGTGTGTGTGTGTGTGTGTGTGTGTGTTCTCAGAAGGGGTGGCGACAGAAATGGATGAAGGCAGCAAGTATGGATATGTACATGTGTATATATGTATATGCCTGTGTATGTGTATGTATGTGTACGTTGAAATGTATATGTATGTACATATGCGTGTGTGGGCGTTTATGTATATGCATGTGTATGTGGTTGGGTTGGGCCATTCCTCGTCTGTTTCCTTGCGCTACCTCGCTCACGCGGGAGACGGCGGTTAAGTATAATATAATATACTGTAATATATATATATATATATATATATATATATATATATATATATATATATATATATATATATATACACTTCAAAGGCCACCAGCCTTCCAGCTCTCTACACATCACACACGCCTCCGCAAACACGTCAACGGAAGTTCCACAATCGCCCACCGTCACCTCCTGCCAAAACCGTTCCCTTCTTCGGGCACGCCCGCCTCCTCCTCCCTCCCTCTCCTCAGCCAGACGTAGCGAGACCTGAGCCTCCTGCCATCCCGAACCACCCAACGTCAGACGACCTGATCCTCGGTCCTCACCAGTTGAGACGTTTCGCCCACCGTCGACCTCCTCCCTCGACCACATCCCTGGACCTTAAGGGCGATCCGGCGGAGGGGTTGCCTCTCCTGTGTTCAATTCTCAGTGACCAGGAGGCTTTCGGAGCAGTCTTGTCCTCTTCCCATCTCGGGTCAGCACGAGGCGTTATCAGCGTAAGGTCTCGACGGCATATCAACGGCGCGTGGTCATCTCATCTCTAGACTCCGTCGTGTGACCAGAAGTTATCGACTTTGTCGACCACTGTCTCGACGGCGTGATCCCAGCGCCCCATCAGGCCCCTCTCTTGGGCTTCGGCCATGCCCTGCGTCGTGTGGTAGCCAGGGACGGCTGTCAAAAAGCGCCAGGGTGTGAGGGCAGTCCGCCTTGCTGATTCCTGAGCAACGTGGTTTGGGGCTCCGCCAGCCACTGGGCTGCGAAACCAGCGTCTCCTGCCGGGGACGCCGACGTCTGTAAAGCCCGCCCGCTACAAAGCCCCGGCCAGATTGGATTTCAAGAAGGGACGTTATTATTAGCACTGTCCGTCAGTACTTCTCCCCCCTCCTCCTCCTCCTCCTCCCGCCTTCTTGGCCTCCTCCTCCTCCCCGTCGTCCGTCTCTGCTCGACTCAGCAACCAACGTCGAGCAAGGTGCGCGCGTCTGTGTGTCGGGGGGAGATATCTATTCTTGTGTTTCCAGAAGCAAGGAATCAGTGAGTGTGTGTGTGTGTGTGTGTGTGTGTGTGTGTGTGTGTGTGTGTGTGTGTGTGTGTGTGTGATTACTACTGGTGTGTTACAGGGAGAGAATTTTACACTGGTGTTGCCCCGGCTCCTAACCTTATACATATGCCAAATATCAATTAAAAAAATGTATATATATACACACACACACACACATACACACATACTACAACCTATGCCAGGTAATAAGGCTTTCGTCTAACAAGTATAAAGATCTTCGTTTATAAAGATCTGTAACAGAATACATCTCCTTCTATCCGACTCGTGTTTCTGTCCCTTGGTCGAACTCAAACCTTTATTTCTTTTTTTTTGACGGAAATCATCTACACTGCAACGCTCGCTCACTGAGACTAACTTTCGAAAACTTCCCGAGTGACTCTGTCTTCTGTGCAAAGGGTGATGAAATTCTGTCATGTTCATCACACTCTACCTCACTCTCATCGTCAGATATCAACATCGAACACCGTCGAGCCAAGAGCCCAGAGAAGTAATTTAAGCACACTCGCTGAATATGAAGAAGAAAATAGTGTATGAAGAATCTCAGATAAGCGAGTCGCTCTTAGCAGAGGACAAAAGATGGAAGGAAGAAGGAGAGGGAGAAAAAAATAAATCCTCCTCCAGACCATCGGGAAGGGAAGACGTGAGGAGGTGTAGGGGGAGGGGGAGAAAAAGAGAGACGGTGGCAACGACTGGACGAAGAAAAGAGACGGAAGAGGACCATCAGCGGGAAGAACAAAGAGACCAAGAGACTTGGGGGGAATATAAACGGGAAGGACTACCACCCGAGACCAGACGGAGGAGGAGGAGCAGGAGCAAGAGCAGCAAAAGCATTTGCGAAAGAAGTAAGAAAAAAGAGAAAATAAAGTGCTGGAACTCTGTAGCCAAAGGGCTGTCTACGAGAAAAGTTGCTCAACGGCAGCATCGTCTCCTCGGCTTTTACAAGGTCCTTCGAACTGCGAGAGTGAGGATGGAGGCGCGTGACATGGCGATACACTGTGGAAAAGAGGCGTCAACATTAACACACTGGTGACCAAAGAACGAGACGAACATCAGAGTATGAGAGATAGATAGACAGATAGACAAAGATAGACAGATTGATAGATAGAGATAGATAGATAGATAGATAGATAGATAGAGAGAGAGAGAGAGAGAGAGAGAGAGAGAGAGAGAGAGAGAGAGAGAGAGAGAGAGAGAGAGAGAGAGAGAGAGAGAGAGAGAGTGTGTGTGTTGGTCCGCCCGACACACCCTGAGGTTGAGGCTAACCCACGGTTGGCCTGGCTCGGCCAACTGTGTGTCTCTCCCGGCAGCAAGGGAAGCCTCGCCCAGAGCACCGCTGTAATGTCGGGAGATCGCCAATGACACATTCTATCAACTCTGCTTTACCCCAGACAAGGAAATTCGGGGATCAGGAGAGAGGAGGGTTCCAAGCCGGTGTGGCGAAGGAGGAATGGGAGTTCATTGGGAGGTTAGGGCACAATGGAGCGAGGTTGGAGTAGTGCTGGAGGAGGCTTAGGAGTTGGCTGGGGTTAGGACGCGCCGCTGTCATGAGGCGAGTGAAACTTGTGGAGTGAGGTTGAGGTTGTAGAGTGCCCCCATGGTGAAGTCAAGGGAGGGTGGTAAGGTAGTTTGTTGACTGAATAAGGCGGGTCAGGGGGATGACATGTGTCTGTATGAGGAGATAATAGGGGGTCTGTGGGGATGACATGTGTCTGTATGAGGAGATAATAGGGGGTCTGTGGGGATGGGTTAAGACGGGTGAGGTTGGAGTGTGCTTCCATGACGAGGGTGAATGGGGGTTCAAAGAAGACGAACGGCAGAAAGAAGAAAAAAGAAGATGAGGTTAAGACTGCCTCTGTTGTGCTGTGGTGTGTTTGTGGTTGACCTCCGCTCTCGTGGTGTGGTGGTCCTGTGGTGTTGAGGGAACGTCAAAGGCTGTTGCTCTGGTGTGTGGTGTGTGGTACACTGTGCGCAGTGGACAACTGGTTATGGTCGCATAAGAACACCAGGAGGAGCCAGAAACTGACACTGACGTAGGTCAAGTAGTCCTGGCTTCCTCTTTGTTACTGAGGTCTGGGGTGGTTGGCGTCTGGGGATCTGATCCCACTGGCGAGGCAGATGGACTCTGGGAATACTATCACGGTGGAATATATATATAACGTTAATGTTAATGGCCTTTGACCGTTTCTAATTCCGTAACATCTGCCGGCGTAGATCCTAGTGAGAATGTTGACATTCACGAAAGCTAACCATCATAAACATAGTCCTTTGCCTCCCATACTGTCCATTTACCGGCTACACCTCCACTAGCGCCACCCGTAGGCATGTTTGTACACTGCTAGACTTGATGCCTCTCCCGGAGTGGACGGTCACGAAGCGACTAATATGTGACACTTGGAATTAAGCATAATTCTAACGGTAATGTTGCTGCTCTAGTTTTAATGAGGGCTGGGAATAGGCGGGTTACATGTAATTTGTCCAAGTAATTAAACTGGCACAGTAACATTTACAAATGAATGCGAGTCTTCCATTAATGATTTCAATGATCACAGCTGACGTATTATCTTAGACATTCAATATTCTCTTGTTCAATATAAGATCCAAACACACCCACACACACACACACACACACACACACACGTACATATCTGTTTTCTTCGATACTTGATCGCCCTTTCCCGCGTCAGCGAGGTAACGCCAGGAAAAGACGAAACAAGGCCGCGTCCACACACATCCATTCCTCAGCTGTCATATGTAATGCACCGAAACCACAGCTCCCTATCCACATCCAGGTCCCACAGACCTTCCCCTGGTTCACCCCGGACGCTTCACATGCCCTGGTTCAGTCTCCTGACAGAACGTCGACCCCGGCATACCACATCATTCCAATCCACTCTCTTCCGTGCTCGCCTTTCATCCTCTTGCATGTTCTGGCCTCGATCGCTCGAAATCATTCTCACTCCATCTTTCCATCTCCAATTTGGTCTCGCCATACTTCATGAGTGTGTGTGTGTGTGTGTGTGTGTGTGTGTGTGTGTGTGTGTGTGTGTGTGTCGAAATTCCTCTCATACTGACGTTACGAAATCTGATCTCAGTGCAGAGCTGAGTTTTAAGGTCATAATCTAATACCTGGTTGCAAAATTCTGAAAGAGCGGGTTGATTTCCAGAATGCATTACCCTCCTACAACAGCGCATCGCTTCCAACACTTGAGAGAAAAATCAATCTTTTCCCCGAAGAACATACGAGAGAACACTGTGGGAAGAACATACGAGAGGAACACTGTGGGAAGAACATACGAGAGGAACACTTGGGAAGAACATACGAGAAGAACATTTGGGAAGAACATACGAAAGGAACATCTGGGAAGAACATACGAGAAGAACATTTGGGAAGAACATACGAGAAGAACATTTGGGAAGAACATACGAGAGGAACATCTGGGAAGAACATACGAGAGGAACATCTGGGAAGAACATACGAGAAGAACATTTGGGAAGAATATACGAGAGGAACACTTGGGAAGAACATACGACAAGAACATTTGGGAAGAACATACGACAGGAACATCTGGTAAGAACATACGAGAGGAACATCTGAAGATATAGGAGGAACAAAAAGGGAGGAATATATGAGAGGTACATTTGAGAGGAACATACGAGAGGAACCTATCAGGGCGAGGAATTTGGAGTAAAAAAAAAAAAAAAAAACGTCAGTTTTCCATCCCACATCAGATTGCAAGCCTCGCTCATTAACCAGATGCAAAATGCACGTAACGGGGAACCAATTTCGTCGTCCTGAGAAATTCATTATTACATTATTTATTCTCTCCTTACCGTCCGATTCTTCATCCTCGGCTTCGTATCAGATTTTACCTCAAGAGGATAAAAATTCCTCGAAAGATAATGGCCATCATCAAGAGACTACGTTTATGTTGTTGCCTATCTTATTGTCTCGTGTTTGCGATGTATATATTGTGTCTTAGTCCGTCTTAGTCTTTGGCTATGTATATTACTAACGTAACTGTGCCTTTCTTTTCCTACACACATGACATATACGCCTCTTTTTGATATATACGATGTTTATATTACTGTCTTAGTTCATTTTCTTGTTTATATATATATATATATATATATATATATATATATATATATATATATATATATATATATATGTAATTAATATAGACGGCAAAAATAATGAAGACGATGATATATACATATATATTCCTATGAGTCCATGGGGAAAATGAAACACGAAAAGTTCCCAAGTGCATTTTCGGGTAATAATCACATCATCCTTATATATATATATATATATATATATATATATATATATATATATATATATATATATATATATATATATACCTTTGTTCTTTTGCGAAGTCTCCTCGCAGTCAGGGCGATATCCTCGCCTGGGATTTTCATAGCACACGCCTCGATTCCCAGGAAGATGCATGATAATAACTAGTCTTTACTGGGAATTACGAGATAAGATCTTCTCCCCGAGACATGTTTTTACGACCACGCAACGTGATACGAGTCGCCTTTCTCTTGGGAAACCGGATTAAACAGATGGAATCAGTTTGAATTACCGTGTCTCTCTGTGCGCGCGCGCGCGCCCCTGTGTGTGTATGTGTGTGTGTGTGTGTGTGTGTGTGTGTGTGTGTGTGTGTGTGTGTGTGTGTGTGCGTGTGTGTGTGTGTGTGTTTTGTGAGCGTGCAGGAGAGTGAGAGGTGTGCTTGGGATAGAACGAACTGGAACGATGTGATATACAGGGGGGGTCGTCAACGCGCTGTCAATGGAATGAACCAGGGCATGTGAAGCGTCTCGGGTAAACCATGGACAGGTGTGTGTGTGTGTGTGGGTCCTGGTTGTGGAAGGGGCAACTATGGTTTGGGTACATTACACATGACAACTAGGGAATGGTTGTGGGCGGATGCAGTCTTTCTACTCCTTGTTCCTGGCGCTCCCTCCCTCACACAGGAAACGGTCTTAGTTTCCAGTTAAAATGAAATCCCCAGTATTACCTTCCATGTCGTCCCATGAACCCCTGGGAATAAACATTTTCAGCACTGTCAACAAAACGCTTCAGAAATTTACGGAAAAAGTACTCGCGGGGGAAAGTAATGTGAATATGCAAATCCAATGTAATTTCACGTCAGTGCGAATGATTCTTTTTCTCTTTTTATCTCTTTTTTTTTTTATCTGTCTGGCATTTCACAGATGCATGAATGTTGACAATTTATCTTTTTTTTATCATAATTATAGTAATCATTAAAGTGGGTGGGAAAAATAATCATAGTTATCATTAAAGTGGGTGGGAAAAAATAATTATAATCATAGTTATCATTAAAGTAGGTGGGAAAAAGATAATTATAATCACAGTTATCATTAAAGTGGGTGGGATATATATATATATATATATATATATATATATATATATATATATATATATATATATATATATATATATATATATATATATATATATATATATTTATCCCCTCTGGCAAAGCCAGAAGTGTGTGTATGTATGAATCCGTCATTAAGCCACCAGAATGTATATGCTCAAAACACAGCCAGGAGTGTGTATACATCCGTCACAGGCCACTAGAATGTATATACCCGTCACCAAGACAGGGGGAGTGTATATACCCGTCACAAAGCCACCAGAATGTATATACCCGCTACCAAGCCATGAAAATGTATATACCGGTCACAGGAAAATGTTTATTGTAAAGTGATCAACATGACACACATACAAAATATGCCTCAATCAAAGGACACTCTCGGGTGAGGGGGAGGAAATGTGAGAGAGAAAAAATGAGAAATCAATCAGGGTTCGGCAGGTGTGTGTGTGTGTGTGTGTGTGTGTGTGTGTGTGTGTGTGTGTGTGTGTGTGTGTGTGTGTGTAGACCTGACTCTCACAGGTAGAAACGCTGTAGGAAGAGGGGGGAACAGACAGACGAAAGGTTGTAGGAAGAGGGGGAACAGACAGATGAAAGGCTGTAGGAAGAGGGGGGAACAGACAGACGAAAGGTTGTAGGAAAAGGGGATACAGACAGACGACAGGTTGTAGGAAGAGAGGGGGAACAGACAGATGACAGGTTGTAGGAAGAGAGGGGGAACAGACAGACGAAAGGTTGTAGGACGAGGGGGAACAGACAGACGAAAGGTTGTAGGAAGAGGGATAACAGACAGATGACAGGTTGTAGGAAGAGAGGGGGAACAGACAGATGACAGGTTGTAGGAAGAGAGGGGGAACAGACAGACGAAAGGTTGTAGGACGAGGGGGAACAGACAGATGAAAGGTTGTAGGAAGAGGGATAACAGACAGATGACAGGTTGTAGGAAGAGAGGGGGAACAGACAGACGAAAGGTTGTAGGACGAGGGGAAACAGACAGACGAAAGGTTGTAGGAAGAGGGGGAACAGACAGATGACAGGTTGTAGGACGAGGGGGAACAGACAGACGACAGGTTGTAGGAAGAGGGGGAAAACAGACAGACGACAGGTTGTAGGAAGAGGGGGAACAGACAGACGAAAGGTTGTAGGAAGAGGGGGAACAGACAGACGAAAGGTTGTAGGAAGAGGGGGAACAGACAGACGAAAGGTTGTAGGAAGAGGGGGAACAGACAGACGAAAGGTTGTAGGAAGAGAGGGGGAACAGACAGACGAAAGGTTGTAGGAAGAGGGATAACAGACAGACGACAGGTTGTAGGAAGAGGGATAACAGACAGACGACAGGTTGTAGGAAGAGGGGAAACAGACAGATGACAGGTTGTAGGAAGAGAGGGGGAACAGACAGACGAAAGGTTGTAGGAAGAGGGGGAACAGACAGACGAAAGGTTGTAGGACGAGGGGGAACAGACAGACGACAGGTTGTAGGACGAGGGGGAACAGACAGACGACAGGTTGTAGGACGAGGGGGAACAGACAGACGACAGGTTGTAGGACGAGGGGGAACAGACAGACGACAAGAGGGAGAATGTTCCAGAGCTTAGTCGTCTGAGGGTGAAAAGGAACACCATAGCAGTATGACCTTCAGACGTTGGTCGTCTTCGTATTGCTTGCACGTCTGTTCTCAGGTCCCACAAAGGTCTTTGACTGCTGGGAAATAATAGAAAGAAAAAAAATGTTCTAAAAACTGCTGGGAAATGGTATAAAATGCTGTACAACCCCTCCAAGAACATCCCTTCTAATTTCATCACCTCATACCTATAAAAAACTTAATCTTCGCATTACTATGATCGGCATTTTTGATTAATATCTGACAAGACTCACCACATTCAACACGACTGATCAAAAGAACCGTCGACCCTCTGATAACATACCTGCTACACCAAATAACCTACAACACCATAAAGATGACGAGAGTAATTTTACGGAAAAAAAAAAGATTAATGTATAACGTACGATAAAGAAAGAAGAAAAAATTGTGAAAGCGAAAGATGAAAATTTCGTCCTGAACTCTGAAAAAAATAGAAGAGTTTTGGCCTCGCTGATTCGCCTCGTCAATAGCTCCGAAGCGAGATCGAGGTCAGGAGCGCACGAAGCCTTCAAGAGATGATGACGCGTCCGCAAGGCGGGAGCTCGAGCGAGCGAGGGCTTCAGCAGGGCCTCGTCCTCCGCAGCAAAGAATCGTTAAACTCTTCCGTGCCGTTGACAGCGAGGGCTGAATGGTGGCGTCTTTGATCCCCCCAGCGAGAATAATAATAAGCTGAACATTACCCAGGCGCTGCACAATGGAGCGCGGAAGCTGTTAGTGTTGAGGTAAAGAGCTTCCTCTCCCCTGAGCCCCTGGGGTGCACCAGAAGAAAATTTCTCCCTTCTTTTTTTTCCTTTCGTACAAAAGCGGAAAAATTTAATTAACCTTAAAGTTCGTAAGACAGGAGTGGCTCCTCTTTACAACCCAAGTCAGCGGTGTGGAGTGATGGTAGACCAAGGTTCCTTCTAAAGGTGACTGGCGAATAGCATTTATATAACAAGCCTTTGCCAACCTGTCACTTCGGGTACCCATTGAGTAACATCGCTATCTTTGCTTACCAAGGAACGAGGTCGCGGGTTGAGCTGTTACTGGAAACCACTTTGCCAATCAGGGGACACAAAAGAGTTAAAGATGAGAAAGAATTCACACCACCAGGGGATACGTCGAGGTCGTTCTTGACCTGAGGATGACCTGGGCGTTGACCTATCAAGCGACGAAGTCACTGAGATTAAAGACACGGGACTTCGAGCTCCAGATTGTCGAAAATCATCCCCTCCTCCTTTCTCTCTTTCTGGCGTTTATTTTTCGGCCCGTGGTCTCTACTGATAGAACTTGCCAAAGTATTTTCCATCATATGATATCAATACAGAGGAAGGTATAGCTGCACTAACAACGCCAGACGGTGTCTTGCTGAAGCAATAAACACTTCTATATGGAAACAAACTTTTATAAATCTGTTGGTACTGCAACTTTTGTTTTGCATGATCCCTTTCGTTATGCACTTTAGACATCAGCTTTTGAAGTATTTCTACTGCTAAGTTGAGTAACCTTATCTGTCTGGTGATTAAATGAACATTTGTCCTCAAGTTTCACTTGCCATTTTTCCTACCACTTCATCAGTTCCACACCACTTTGTCTTATTTTGTAGTCCTACTCATTACTTCTACTTACTGGGGTCTGAACCATAAACATTCTATTTTCCGAGTCAATGGATGAGCAGCGGGAGCCACAAGCAGCTATTCATAACGTCCATCTCACTCGGTGTCCCCTGGTGACTTCAGGCAACCATTTACATACACGAGAAGATCATAAACCAAGTCAGATCTCCAGAGACGTGAAGGATCCCCAGAGACGACGTGCAGGACGACGGCGTTGAGGACGAAGAGCACGTCGCAGCCCTGGCGGAGGAGGCTCTTGGGCGAAACCACTGATGGCACACGGGGGAGGGAGGAGTACATCGGCTGGACGGCCACTCAACACTGATTCGCCTCTTTGATGTTATCTCTATCCCTTCAGTACCAGGCTGGCTTTGGCAGCGACAATCCTCATCTCCCTCCATTAGCGGATGGACCATATGATCGTCGCTCAGCGTCTGCTCAACGCTGTTGCGTCCTGACTGAGGAAAAACACTGACTATTCTGTTAGAGGCTTGAGGGGGACTCGTTGTTCACAGCATCTGAATCTTAACATGGGATCGCTGCTATGTCTGGAGGTCCTTTACAATCTCTCTCTCTCTCTCTCTCTCTCTCTCTCTCTCTCTCTCTCTCTCTCTCTCTCTCTCTCTCTCTCTCTCTCTCTCTCTTTCCGTGGCACTCTCCACCAACTCTGGCACCCGAGAGCGGATCCCTCCTATGCACTCTTCAAGTCGTCTGTTGGCAAGTGTAATGAGGGTCGCTTCTTCACGCCATTCCATCTGATGGTAACGCCCGTCATCTCTCTCCTTATCTAATGTAAATAAACGATTCTCGTCACATAACAATTCCCATCCCTTACCGACAATACACACAGAGGCGCACACATAAACATTTTATACGTACAAAGACATACAAAGAGACTATGTATTACCATTTGCTTCGTGAAACCGACCTCATCTCACTTTCAACAAAGTCAACAAAGCGAGAAACTTCAGTTCCGTTCGCATTAGATTGTTACAACCAAATACCTTTAATGTTCCACCGAATACATTCTCAATATAACAGTTAATTAGCCAGGAAGCATCAATCCTTAACAATGAAATGGTTCTACGAGGAAAACCATCTCTCCGAGACGTGGATGGGCCAATCGCCAGTCAGTATTTATTCATGGAAGGTCCTCCGGTAACCACCTCTGCGCCACTTAACTATTCATGGTTCCATAACCAATGCCGGACTTGGATTGGTTAATTTCCTGTGCAGGATTACTTCACAGAGGAAAGTCGGGTACTGACGCCACGAGCGAGCCTTCCACCGGGCATGTATGTGTGCGTCTCCTGGGTGTCTCCTGCGTAGATCTGTTAGTATCTTCATTACTCTCCAGCCACACTCGCATGATGTCAGGGTGTTGTACACTGTGTATACTGTTTGCTGTCCGAGAGCGAACCGGTTTTCGGTTTTGGTAAACAGAATAGTGTTTCACCGACACACAATCTCCAGTAACATAGATCATCTTTCCAGTTTCCGAAGTCTTTCTCCTTTTTTAAACTCTATCGCCACTTCTCAACGTTTGCTGATCCACAACCCTTTCGCTAAATCTTGTTTATCTTATCTCTCCTTATCAGTAAGAAACACCATGGAAGGGAAATACAACGTCAACACCAACACCCAGGGTTCAGCCTAGCCTTCGTACATGCATGTGCTGGATCCTGACAACCGTCTTACAGAGAATATCTTCTGTTATAGTCTTCCCTTGTGCCAGGCGTCGTGTTAAGATGTAACGTAAAATACCTAGAAGGCACGTCCACCGATAACGAACTGGTGCTAAGCGTCGTGTAACATACAATGCAATACCAGAAAGCACGTCCACTGATAACGAATTCTCACATGACGAAGGGAAAGAGATAAGGAATTCTCATTCTGTCTGGGTCTTGTCTGTGTATGTTCGTCACGTCTGTGTGTGATTACGTCTTGATCTTTACATTTGTGTAATGACGAAGGAAGAAAGCTCGCGTTGCCCTGTCTCTTAGCTCTGTATGCATACCAAGTCCTAGTTTCATGTATATATATATGCATATGCATACACATATACATCCCAGCTTACTCAAGGTACGGATGAAGAGCTGGGGGTGGCCTGGCAGTAAGCCAGCAGCCCTTTCAGGGATTCGAATCCGGGTCCGTCTAGATAGTAGGTCGCAACACCCGACACTACAGCAATACGAAGACCTGTGAGTACGAGTGTATTTCTGGTTCTGTGTTACTTTAATTTACCGCAATACCTTCACCTCCTGCTGTAGGTAAATACAGTACCTAGACCTCGTGTTGTAGATGAACAACACTGCCCACACCTCATATGACTGTGAACAACACTACCCAAACATCAGCGTAGGTTCTTTAACGCTATGAAACAAAAAAAAAGAAAAAAAAAATCAACCTTGAATAAATTCTGTATCAAAATTCTCAAAAGAAATTTGCTTGAAATAATTGGAATCGCCGGGAGCTGTCACTGCCCATCAGGTGCCTGTTATCAATGTGTTATCGAGCATGTCTCTGACGCCTCTATCATGATAACTGGTAATAACTTCGCATGATATACTGTTATCTCTCTGTTACTAGCTGGACTGAAGTTACACATGCGAGCGTGACTGTGCTGGTTAGGGGCTTCGCTAAGAATGCATTTGGTTGCTGGGGGGACCAAAGGATATTCATCTCTCCAGTAAACACTATTATGCTACAGATACCATTTATCGTTTAAAGCTTTGGGAAAAGCTTTGGGAAGAGCTGTGGGGAAAGCTTGAGCGCGTATATGGTAAAATACAGACACACGCTAACGAAAAGAGATGTCTTAAACCTGTCTTTTTTCCTCCCGCTCCTATCTCTATTTCTTCTTTCCTTCCCTGATACACATCGAGCGATCGTGGGCAAAACGGGGAAGGAGGAAGTGAAGACATGACGAGGATTCCACCGTACAGAACTGGAAAAAACAATAAACCAGACTATCTTGAATATACCAACTCTGAAAAGGTCACAGTTACCCACCCACCGTCTCTCGACAGTGTTATAACAAAATGTTTAGACAACTCAAGGTAAAGCCCGCTTTACCAGATCACCAAACTACACACACACACACAGATACACACACACACACACACAGATACTTCGAGTTTCAATCAGCGCCAAGCTCTGAGCTTCGAAATCTGGTCCTCGTGAACAGCTTCCCTGTGAGCAACTGATGAAGATCAATTGCTTCTGATACATATTGCTGGCTCTCTCACCCACACACACACACACAGCTCCGGGTCCTCAGCTGATGGTGTTACATCTCTTAGCTGAGCTGCCAGTCGCTGGCGAATACCGGCAGTTAAGCGATGGCAGGCGATTCGCTAAAGGTTAGCGGATTGCTGGACTTGGAGGAATTCAGAATTGGGAATGGAAAAAAGGTTATGACTTTGCCAAAGGCAGTGGTGGATTACGTAGTGGTCTTGTAGGTGGGGTCTGTAGGCCAACAGTGCCCACTGGAACAGAACCTTAGTTTACAAAGTGGGTCTCCTGACGGAAATGGCGTTCCAGGATGTAGTTCTGCCGATGAAATGGGTGTGTGACTTTATAATCAACAGTGGGATAATTGATTTTATCAGTGGTTCCCATATTTCACCAGTGGTGAGACAACAAATGGCCTTGTTGATCGCAAGGGCAGTAAATGATGAAGCCTTTACTCGAAATAAATGATAACAATAACTGAAAGCTTTCCGATGGAGCTACAGAACCCAAAATATAATTACGGGGATAAATGTTGCAATAAAGGTGACTACTGGTGGCAAAGGCATTGATAATCGACCTCATTGCAATATCTGCAGGCTCTGGGAGGAACGCCTTTTTCCCTCTACCAAAAGGTACACAAGGAGAAATTGGCAGGAGATGAGGAGGAACAATGTAATTGTTGACAAAAACCTAATTACCCAAGGCCTGTCTAGCTAGACGTTTGGCGATAAGTACATTAAAAAGTCATTCAGGCCTTAATTACACACTTTAATCTCCATCACTAGGCCAATTAACGAGGATAGAGAGGGCAAATGTTTTCATTTTGTTGGTCAGCCATTAACGGGTAATCCTCCGTTAACAGTTTACAGGCTCCCTTGGTGGGTAAACCCTTCGTTTACAATTTACAGGCCTCCATAGCGGGTCGCTTTTTGTTTACGGTTTACAGACTCTTCGTGAAACACCCTTTGCTTATTGTTTACAAGCTTCCTCAATGGATCACCCTACGTTTACGATTTACACGCAATGGATCACCCTTTGTTTACGATTTACACGCAATGGATCACCCTTTGTTTACGATTTACACGCAATGGATCACCCTTTGTTTACGATTTACACGCAATGGATCACCCTTTGTTTACGACTGACACGCAATGAATCACCCTTTGTTTACGATTCACACGCCAATGGATCACCCTTTGTTTACAATTCACACGAAATGGATCACCCTTTGTTTACGATTTACACGCAATGGATCACCCTTTGTTTACGACGGACACGCTCCCCTTCACGCCTCACCTTCGCCGAGTGAACATGGCTGGCTGGCTCCGAACTCGTCAATACGTGCCTCCTGCATCTTTCCCAATGAATAACTCCATCTAATCTCCTAGTGGCTGGCTGGTGGGGAGGAGCTTTCCTTTTAAACCCTATCGACGGAGGGACGCATCCAAGGGACACATCCATTCCCTCGAGGGAGACAAAAAATCTTCCGTTCTGCAGTTGCAGGAGAGAACTCCAGCTAATCCCTCGGCAATCCGATGTAGTAGTCGTCGCTCGCAAAATATTCTTTGATATTCGTGCACAACCACTTTTCCAAATACCCTCGAGGGGTCGGAGGTCAATCTTTTATACTATGCTTGACTCGGCTCATATGTCGCACCTCTCTCTCTCTCTCTCTCTCTCTCTCTCTCTCTCTCTCTCTCTCTCTCTCTCTCTCGCCGGAGAAGATACTGGACAGCCTGTGGACGCAAGGAGGCAGCAAAATAAGGACGGTCACCTCCGCCCTCACACACATTGTAATCACATCAGGCTCGGGACACACCCGGGAGACGCGAGACGTAGGCAATCCAGGCGGGGGTGTGGGTGGTGGTCGGGGGGGGACAACTCCTCCTCCTCCTCCTTCCTCACTCGTCCCTCGTCCCTCCTCCTCACTCCTTGGACGAGGGAGGGAGGGAATCGTGGACAGAAATGATCAACCCGAAAAAAAGTTGAGATCAAAAAGGAGACGAGACGCGAAGGCAAGTCAGGGTCTATAAACCAACCCAGTGGCTAAGAGGAAGCGAGGTACGCGAAAGTGCTCTCATTCCAAGTCAAGTCACCTACACAGAACTTTCGGGTATTACCTCAGAGGGAAAAATGGCGACCCAGGTTGATGGGTAATGAAGTAGGTGAGACAGTGCTGTCTGGGTTAAGGGTGATAAACGAGTAGTACACCGCAACATGTGATAAACGAGTAGGACACTACAACACGAGATAAACGATGTGTGTACACTGTAAGCCGTGGTAAACGAGCAGTAAAGTACAACACGTGGTAAACAAGTTGCACATTACAACAGGTGATCAACGAGATGTACACCACAACAGGTGGTCAACGAGATGTACACCACAACATTTGACAAACGAGATGTACACCATAACAGGTGATGAACGAGATGTACACCACAACATCTGACAAACTAGATGTACACCATAACAGGTGATCAACGAGATGTACACCACAACATTTGACAAACGAGATGTACACCATAACAGGTGATGAACGAGATGTACACCACAACATTTGACAAACGAGATGTACACCGCAACAGGTGATAAACGAGAAGGGCAATGCGACACGTCACGGGCGAAGTGTGGAATGAATTTCTTAATGTATTTTTCAGTCACCTCTGATCAGCAGCCATCACTACACGCATCGTGCGATTAAACCGACATATGAACCACGACGGTACGACTATAACAACCCACACAGCGGTGCGACCTCTGAGCACAGCGGTACGACCCTTGAGCACGGTGGTACGACCCTTGGGGCATAATGGCCGTGTACCCCTTTGACCCCGACCCATTCCAAGGCCCTGGTCAAAGGCCACCCGAATCACCGAATCATAATGAAGAGAAAGATTACCATTCAACGTTCCTCAAGATTTCTAATAAATCATTTAAAGTACAAATAAAAAAAAAAAGATGTTACACACAGTCCCATAATGGAATGTTCAAATATGCATCATCTCGAAGCTAAGCATTCAAAATACTTCAAGATGATATAAATGGCAGCTAAATTAACTTACGCGAGTATGAAACACTGTGGTTATATCTTGCTCTCTTATCTTGGAGGTGGAGAGGAGGAGGGGAGGAGGAGGGGAGGGGAAAGATAAGAATTCTCAACATGAAAGACTTCGTTATCGAGTATCAAGGGTCGCGATAACACAACTGCATGATTTCAGTGAACGACGGAAGGTCGTGTTAAAAATAGTTATCCATATTCCCCTGACGGGCGTGTTACAGAGAGAGAGAGAGAGAGAGAGAGAGAGAGAGAGAGAGAGAGAGAGAGAGAGAGAGAGAGAGAGAGAAAAGGAATCATAAAATTTCGTACAACTTTTTTATGATTTCATCTTTTGTTTATAGCCGATGAAATAATGGAAAAATAGCCATAAAATACGAGACATCTTTTATTACGCGTATCAGCACATGCATTTTTTTTTCTACAAAAGACAAATGATTAAAATGATTTCTGATACTACAAAATTTCTGGGATGATATGGATCCATTCTATAATTATTTCCTTGAGAAAAAAAAGTCATATTTATCGCCATGTAAATGACGTAGGTATTTCCTCTTAATTGCCAGTAATTGCGTCATTACCGTAACCGATGCGTTATTAACGTTACTGTTGCGTTATTACCGTTCCTGTTGCGCTATTACCGTTACTGCTGCGTTATTACCGTTGCTGTTGCGTTATCACCGTTGCTGTTGCGTTATTACCGTTGCTGTTGCGTTATTATCGTTACTGTTGCGTTATTACCGTTCCTGTTGCGTTATTAACGTTACTGTTGCGTTATTACCAGTTCCTGTTGCGTTATTAACGTTACTGTTGCGTTATTACCGTTCTGTTGCGTTATTAACGTTACTGTTGCGTTATTACCGTTGCTGTTGCGTTATTAACGTTGCTGTTGCGTTATTAACGTTACTGTTTCGTTATTACCATAAATGTTACGTCATTACCGTTACTGTTGCGTTATTACCGTTAATGTTGCGTTATTACCGTTAATGTTGCGTTATTACCGTTACTGGATGGAGTTTAAATCGTTGTTATATTTCTGGCCTTTCGAGGCTCGTGGTGCTGTCCTCGACGGGGCGAGACATACACCAGCTTCACAGGTTCGGATCTCGCTTGGGAGCATCTACTAACAGAGGCCGAAGATATCTTTCTTTTGGGAAGTATCTACATTACTTATAGTGGTCGCGGATATCTTTCTTCATGGATATATCTAACTCTCATCTTCTTTTTTCCAATTTTTTTCTTGTTCATCTCTGTTGCCTGTGTTCTCGATTTTCTCTCTCTCTCTCTCTCTCTCTCTCTCTCTCTCTCTCTCTCTCTCTCTCTCTCTCTTACTCTCTCTCTCTCTCACTCTGTCCTACCATCATCCGTTTTCTCTCTGGGTGGGTCTATCCGATAATATTTCCGTCCCCCCAAACCGAATTATCTTTTTATCTTACATGCCAATATGAGCAATGGTGTCTATACTACCGAGTTCGAGGAGGCAATATTTTATTGTAGAACATGAATCCTTTTCCATCCTGGGATTACCAATATATATATATATATATATATATATATATATATATATATATATATATATATATATATATTTTTTTTTTTTTCTCTTTTTCATACTATTCGCCATTTCCCGCGTTAGCGAGGTAGCGTTAAGAGCAGAGGACTGGGCCTTTGAGGGAAATCCTCACTTGGCCCCCTTCTCTGTCCCTTCTTTTGGAAAATTAAAAACGAGAGGGGAGGATTTCCAGCCCCCCGCTCCCTCCCCTTTTAGTCGCCTTTTACGACACGCAGGGAATACGTGGGAAGTATTCTTTCTCCCCTATCCCCAGGAATATTATATATATATATATATATATATATATATATATATATATATACTCTAGAGGTATATAAATTTGTCTGGTAATGCCTCTCGTAAAAAAAAAAGAAAGAATGTAGAGAAATTCACACAATATATATATATATATCTGGAAAGCAAAATCTTATCCGAGGTATAAAAAAAAAAAAAAAATAATCCTTCAACAAAGGAAAATAAGTTTAATGAAGGAACGGCTTCTGTTTATCTTGTATCGACTCGACCGAGGTGGAGGGGGCGCGGGAGGCGAAGTCCCAGACTACCCCCCCCCCCCCCCCCCCCACACACACACACACACACACACACACACACACACCAGCGTTAGTACAAGACGGAATTAAGATGTGCTGTAATGGTACTACTAACTCCAGCTGGACGCCCGCACTCGCTCACGCATCATTCCAGTCTCTTTTTCTGTGGTCATTTTAACTGTGGTTGAGTGAGTAATTAACTGTGGTTGAGTGAGTAATTAACTGTGGTTGAGTGAGTAATTAACTGTGGTTGAGTAATTAACTGTACCGTTTTCCCCTTTTTTTTTCCCCCCCACGGAAATGGACAATAATTGTAAAGGTATACTCACCCCCCCATTTTCTAAGAAGGGAATTTCCCCTCCCATCCCCAAATTGGAAAACAGTTTTGTAGCCTCTCTCTCTCTCTCTCTCTCTCTCTCTCTCTCTCTCTCTCTCTCTATATATATATATATATATATATATATATATATAAATATATATATATATACATATATATATATATACATAGTATATATATATATACACAGTAACATAAGGATGAGTCGTCTTCATCTATCCTTTGTCATACCTGAAGAACATGCAGCAGGGGGAGGGACGAGGCCAAAGTTGTGAGACCACATCAGCGTACCTGTGGAGAAGACGAGAGAAGCAGAGTGAGTCACAAAGGTTAACTTTTTGAGAGAGAGAGAGAGAGAGAGAGAGAGAGAGAGAGAGAGAGAGAGAGAGAGAGAGAGAGAGAGAGAGAGAGAGAGAGAGAATGCAAAAGCTGATTTATATCTTTCACTGTAAAATAACAATACTTACGCAAAGATACGCAAAAAAAAAGAAATCCAAATTCTATGTATATAGAGAGAGAGCGTCGAAAAACAGAACGTAAGGAAATCTCCTCGTATAAATACCTCTGTATGCAGAGTCCAGCCATAACTATAACCAGAGTCCAGCCATAACTATAACCAGAGTCCAGTCATAACTATGACTTGAGTCCAGCCATAACTATAACCAGAGTCCAGCCATAACTATAACCAGAGTCCAGTCATAAATGATTAGGAGCAAATGAACGCTTCGCGACTAAAAAAAAGAAAAAAATAGACGGAGTTAATGACCACTTAGCGACTAGCAGCGATCAACTACATCAACGAATTGGCGTTGAGCGACTAATAATCGAAGCTCAGCGACTTAACAACACCACCACCGACTCAAGCGTTTGGGCGACCACGATCTCAGAGACTTCAAAACACCAGCAACGCATCGAAAAGCTCGGCGACCAACAGCGGCAGCAGCAGCCGACGCACACGTTTTCCTGGCGACCAACACTGGCAGCGCACGGAGCGATCAACGACGACCAGCGGGCAGCCAATGAGTACTCAGCTACCCCAAAAGGGCGAGTTCTCATTCGCGGAACGGGATGATGTATATCTATCGTCCAGGCGTGAGTGAATGGGCGAAGCGCCTCTGATCTACCAGGCATCAACAGACCCTTAATACGGGAAGTTGGTTACGTCTTTCTTCGTCTAGTGTGGTTAAGAAGCCCTGGAGAGAGAGAGAGAGAGAGAGAGAGAGAGAGAGAGAGAGAGAGAGAGAGAGAGAGAGAGAGAGAGAGAGAGAGCTATCGTTAGCGTCAGCAGCTATCGCGGGGACGATGTCCTTTAGCTCTATCTTCCTACACGCATGCGTCCTAAGGTCGTCATTAGGATGATAATCCCACATGCCCACCGGTGTGACAGGGCAGTTCCTGTTGTGTCGCTGTAACAGCTGGGGTAACGGCTTCCCTCAAGTGACGTAACAGGAGGATTGCTGTGGGGAGGGAGGAAGGGATGTAAAGGTTACGTCACACGACGTAGGGAGTAGGGGACGTAACAGGAGGGAGGGGGGAACGTAACGAGGGAGGGAGGAAACGTGGGACGTAACAGGAAAGTTGCGGGGGGGGGGGGGGGAGACGTAGTATCAGACGAGGGAAGGGGGAGGGAGGGTGAGGTTACGTAACAGGAGAGGGTTTTGTGACATAACAGGAAGGGAGGAGATGACGTGACGGGAGGGAGGGAGGGGGAAGGGGGAAGGGGAGATGGGGGGGGGGCGGGGAAGGGAGCGCGTGGCGTATCGTTTTAAAAACACGTCCAACTGTCTGGTGCAGAGGTGGGGGGGGAGGGAGGGAGGGAGGGAAGTCGGGAACGTGTCAGGGAAAGGAGTGGGAGGGGGTGTGGGGAGGGGGGTGGGGGAGGGGGGAGCGGCCCGAGCTATCTGGCTCCCTAGAGGGGAGGGAGGGAGAGGAAGGGAGAGGAAGGGAGGGGAGGGAGGGAGAGGAAGGGAGAGGAAGGGAGAGGAAGGGAGGGGAGGGAGGGAGAGGAAGGGAGAGGAAGGGAGGGAGAGGAAGGGAGAGGAAGGGAGGGGAGGGAGAGAGGGAGGGAGAGGAAGGGAGGGGATGGGAGGGAGGGGATGGGAGAGGAAGGGAGGGAGAGGAAGGGAGAGGAAGGGAGGGGAGGGAGAGAGGGAGGGAGAGGAAGGGAGGGGATGGGAGGGAGGGGATGGGAGAGCTGGGCTTAATTAACTGGGGCTTCGATCACTTCCCCAGCAAGGTCCGATGCTCCCCACCGTACGAGGGATCCGCCCTGGTCTCTGAAACTTTTGTTTCATATATATATATATATATATATATATATATATATATATATATATATATATATATATATATATATATTTTCCTATGAGTGCACGGGGACTCATAGGTATATCTTGATCACGCGTAAAATTGTGATCCTTTCCAATATATGTATGTATATAAACTTTTTGCGCGCGCACACACACACACACACACACACACAGAGCAGTGGTCTGCCAAGTATAACTTCTCTTTCAACACAGATGCTCGAGGTCTCGGTGTCCTCGCGTTATCCAGTAATTCTATACAGTCGTCACAACGCACGACTCTACGGACGACCCAGGCCATATTTCGTTTCTCAGGAAACTCGCAGGTCTTACAAGACACTCGCTCGCTTGTAGCCTTATGGAAGCGTGTGTGTGTGTGTGTGTGTGTGTGTGTGTGTGTGTGTGTGTGTGTAAGGAGGATGGCTGGTAGGTGTACTTACCTATTTGCACAGTACAACGGAGGTGTTCTACACTCGCGGAACCCCATCTCTTCAACAGCCTTTACTATACCATAGAACTGTTTCAACCTTCGCATTCACTCAGAATTTACAGTATCTTCACTTGGTTCACTTCCCTCAACTACTGATGTGCTTGTTAACAACATCTGGTCTAACAAGGTGCTTGCATGATTTCACGTCGTGGCCTCTGGTTGTCCCTTTGGACGTCGTCAAACTGGTTTAAAAAAACATTGAGGTGGTTATAAAAAAAAACTCTCCCAACTCTTCTCTCTTCCGTGGTGGGCAAATCTATGGGCCTTTTCCCCTTCCCTGTAACTCACGTCTCTTTAATTCTTTCTTGACCTCCTCTGGACCTTCTCTATGAGTTTCTTGAGAATACAGTGGGTGTAGACTGCTGAGCAATTCATACCCATGTTCCTATTTGTTACTAAGTCTTCGAAAGAACCCAAGGACGTACTCAAGAGACCCCCCCGAGCCCAGCCTATAGAGGACCCTGGTGGTCTGTTCCAGTTCGTACCTCTGTGTTTATCATTCACACTGACCCCTAAAGGCGAGGGATTAAAACACTCTTAAAATATAAATGAAATATTCACTTTATGTGCTGAAGTAAGAAGAAATCATCAGGATTATCTGCGATTCACTTTTAATCCTCGTCACATTATTAGAATTCCCTCCTTTTTCCACTCAGGATTCCATTGTCTTTAATCCTTCTCTTTACGCATATATTCCCTAACGACAACGCTGCCAACGACGTAATTCCGGTAGTTCCATCATGACAACAACCCCAACAACCAAGGATACAACTTAGACAATTCCAGGCTGGCTTACACGGACGCCAGCCAAACTCCTCCTGTAAACAATGAGTTGAAGTGCCACTTAATCTAAACTTTTAAGAACAAATGGCAACATCTGGTTCCAGTACTCGTGTACAAATCCCGGAGAATGTACTACAAAATAAACTATTTAGTTCATGAAAATGTAATCATCACTTTCTAATCTATTCATATGAAATACTATTATACGTTACAAGGGTTGGAAATTGAAATAAAAGAATCAATAAAACAAAATAATCAGTAAAATAATCAATAAAACAAAATAATCAGTAAAATAATCAATAAAACAAAATTATCAGTAAAATAATCAATAGAAAAATAATCAGTAAAATAATCAATAAAACAAAATAATCAGTAAAATAATCAATAAAACAAAATAATCAGTAAAATAATCAATAAAACAAAATAATCAGTAAAATAATCAATAAAACAAAATAATCAGTAAAATAATCAATAAAACAAAATAATCAGTAAAATAAGCAATAAAACAAAATAATCAGTAAAACAATCAAATGATGAAACAAAATATTCTGCCAAATAATCGAACAAGAAAACAAAATAATCAATGTTATTAAAATAATCAAACCATAATAAATAGGTATTTCTTGCTATATCAAATTTTTCCTCAATACAATTCAAAAGTAACTGTGTACGTATATGCCTTCAACAATGAAATGGACGGAACTGAACCTTCTGTTAGGATACGACTGAGGACGAGAGCATACAGAGCGACCATACACGCTCACATTGTATAACGTGAGCGTGTATGGTCTTAAGAATTTCCTTGACAAACCTACAGATGGCGTCCACGAAACTTCAGTCAGTCACAACTTTGACATGAGAAGAGGCAAAATGATCCTTTTATATGAGAGGTATCAAAAGAGACATTATACCAGTGGAAATTACATGCTACGCGAAACCCTGAATACGTGGACGTTGTCAAAAGCAATACTACGTTCCTAAGTAATCCTTTTTTTTTTTTTTTACAATATAGACGAGGAATTCCAACTTTATAGTTTGCGATAATTACATGGCATAATTGAAGTCAACATCATTTTGTTTTGACGACCGCCTCACCTCCGGTGATGAAAATGTTTTGTATCATTATCATCATATAACCCAGGTCCAGTAAACATATATTATGTTACTTACATAAGCCAGGTAAAATCAACATCATTTATATTCATAATTACCTACCTCGGGTGAGGCAAATATTAGGATAATGTGAAGGTAATTATTTGGATCCACTGCAAATAATACTGTAGCACTAAGTAATCCTCTGATCCATTCGCCGTTTTCTAACAACTCTTCTTCCGCTCGACGTTTTCTAACAACTCTCTTCCGCTCACCGTTTTCTAACAACTCTGTACTATTCACTGTCTCTTCTTTACAGTAATGCAGGTGACATTTACAGTATCACTTAACTCAGTTATTTGTCCAGTGCCTTTAACTCCGCGCCCACTGAGTCTCACTGAATGTTCGTAAGTTTTTTTTTTTTTCCAAAAGAAGGAACAGAGAAAGGAGCCAAGGGAGGATATTCCCTCAAAGGCTCAGTCCTCTGTTCCTAACGCTACCTCGCTAACGCGGGAAATGGCAAATAGTATATATATATATATATATATATATATATATATATATATATATATATATATATATATATATATATATATATATATATTCTTAGATCATTCCTGTAAAATCATTTTGAGGAACACAATGTCTCCAAATATTCTTCTTCTACTCCTATCTTCTTGATCTGGTTCCTCTCCTATCCCTTGGAGCATTCGAAGACACATGTTAGCCAACCTACCTTCTACCAGAAGTTCTCCACAGCCACACACACACCTCCACACATTCACCCATGGCACTTCATAATGCCTTAATTTCCACACATTTCTCAATACCTTTACGTCTACCGTGCAATATCTCGTAATTCCTACAACCCTGTTTGGCCTTCTCATCTTTCCTGATCTCGGGCTTCATAAGGTGGCCTTCCCTTGGGAAATTGAGGCGTCTCACACAAGCAGAGGAGTTGGAACGAACCGCTCCACCCTCTAAACCCTCTTGATACTCCCACTTCACGCACCACAACTGCTCACAATTCTGCTCAACTTCGACTCGGCTGATGGCGAGGAATCACTCGTATGTAACAGGCGGGGTCCCTAGCGTCTCTCCACTTTCGCTTCCTCCCCACACCTGCAATATTTTTACCCCCCTTTGGTTCCACCATGGCGCCGGTGTTCGCCCCACACCCACCTCAGCAACCCCCTACCCATGGAGGCCCCAGCAACGCTTTAGCCTTCTTTAGTACGTTTGTATCGGCCCCGTTTCTCCGTAACCCCAGGACCTCTTTAACGTCCAACTTCATTTCGAAGTTACAGAAAGACAGTCGGGTTCGTGGATCCTCCAGTTGCCTCAGTCCCGCTTGGTGATCGATGCATCAGATATCTGACCACTTGGAACACACCAGTAACCTGCAACACTTTCGGATCCTTCTTTTGGGCACTTGGAACACACCAGTAACCTGCAACACTTTCAGATCCTCCTTTTGGCCACTTGGAACACACCAGTAACCTGCAACACTTTTGGATCCTTCTTTTGGCCACTTGGAACACACCAGTAACCTGCAACACTTTCAGATCCTTCTTTTGAGCACTTGCAACACACCAGTAACCTGCAACACTTTCGGCTCCTTCTTTTACTTCGAAAATCAACGATTTTTGAGCAAGGAGATTTTGCATCTAGTCTTCGACGCGCTTCTCAACGACGCTGTATACAAATACCTCGACCCGAGGCGAGCACGCAGGCACAACCAGACCTCCTCATCTTAATGGATACTCAAGCACGATACGCAAGTATGATATCGTCGTTCTTGCTCTCCTTTGAGTGCCTCATAACTGTCCGAGCCTCTTGTGTTATTTCGGCCAACAACAGCAATTCACATCGGCATTGTTCAGTTCCCTTTGTCAAGGTCCTTCAAGGATGCACCTTCGTATCCTTCAAGGATGCACCTTTGTATCCTTCTCCTCTCTAACATGATGTGTTTGAAACCACCCGTGGTACTTTCCCCTCTTTGTCTAAATTACATTTGCAATTCACAGCCATGAATTTGCATACTTACAGTCAACTCTATTTTACATTCTCTCGTTACGTCTCGGTAAGAAAAAATAATAAAATATCTTGCTCATTCTTTCTATATTATTCCTCGTTTCCCCCACAAACCTGCATGACTCACACAGCCCCAGACAAAAAGGGTTTACAACTGCCCTCGTTTCCTTCCTCACATGTCAGCTGAGAACTCGGTATATTTCCCTTCGCCTGACGGAGGTTACCTCAGGATCATCACACGCGCCACTGGAGCCAGATCGGAAGGAAATTCTACAGACACGAAATTCAACTTTGACCTGTATTATATAGACTTACTCCTTCGCTCACGGGCCTTGGTCACCATAGGATTGATCTCCTCAAGGAAAATATCTCTCTCTACCACAGTCATCATCGACAAACAGATAGATTATATATATATATATATATATATATATATATATATATATATATATATATATATATATTTTTTTTTTTATTACAGTCACCCCCTTTTTTAATAAATTCCACTACAATACCATCCAAACCTGTTGCCTTGCCGGCTTTCATCTTCCGCAAAGCTTTCCCTACCTCTTCTCTGTTTACCAAATCATTTTCCCTAACCCTCTCACTTTGCACACCACCTCGACCAAAACACCCTATATCTGCCACTCTATCATCAAACACATTCAACAAACCTTCAAAATACTCACTCCATCTCCTTCTCACATCACCACTACTTGTTATCACCTCCCCATTTGCGCCCTTCACTGAAGTTCCCATTTGCTCCCTTGTCTTACGCACTTTATTTACCTCCTTCCAGAACATCTTTTTATTCTCCCTAAAATTTAATGATACTCTCTCGCCCCAACTCTCATTTGCCCTTTTTTTCACACCATTCGCCATCTCCCGCATCAGCGAGGTAGCGCTAAGAACAGAGGACTGGGCCTTTGAGGGAATATCCTCACCTGGCTCCCCCTCTCTGTTCCTTCTTTTTTGGGAAATATATATATATATATATATATATATATATATATATATATATATATATATATATATACTATATCAGTTTCAGTCCCTAGTTACCATGGATATATCGAGTAATCCGACGAATATTTCCACTCCTGTTACATTTTAATGAAATTCATTGTCCCGTGAAATATATACAAATAGTCACAAAATGGACGATACGTATGACTGTATGTATATAACGTTTTCATGCCCCCGGTCAGTAGACACACGCGAGCGCGTTCACGTACGGGATTATGCAGTGCGTTACCAACACCCTTCTTTTATTTTTTATATATAAATCCCCGTGACTAAGGTAATTCAATTCCACGTCACGAACGCGCGCGCATGATCAAGAGGAAGACTTGAACCCTGCAGGGAATTCAGTGGGGTACATTATGTGTCAGCCCTTATGATGACCCACCCGCGTATGGAGCTCAAGCATCCAGGCTGCTCTTGGAAATGGGGCAGGATAAGGTGGGCTCCATCTGGGGAGGCGGGAAGGCTCTCAGCGAAGGTATGTACTCTTTTCCGTCCACTGATAATGACACAAGCTCGTTGAGGGTGGCTTCTGCATACTTTGATGATGTTTCTATTTTCTTCATAAAGTAGAAATGTGAATGATACTTTCGTAATTCGATGAGTAGGAAGGTATGATCACTGAACACGACTGTGTATTCCATGAGTGAAATGATATATGATCCGCTGAGAAGGAAGGTATGATGAATGAATACGATGGTACGACCCTTGAGTACGAAGGTGGAGTCCTTGCGCGATAGGGAACGACCCTAGAGCACGACGTCGACGACCCTTAATCAATGCTATATTTGGGTAAGATGAACTGAACCTTTAGGGTGACCTCTGTCGGCTAGGTCAAAGGTCAAAGGTCATCATACCCAAGGGACTGTACCCGCCTCTTTGCCTAAGGGTCGTAGCGTCGTGTTAAAAGGTCGAACCGTCGTGCTCTAGGATCACACTGTCATGTTCGTTGTGTTGAAATATGAACCTCGGTGCATAGCTTTAAGACTAAATTCACCGTGAATTCGCAAGTTAATATACTTATACAGTGACCACCCCAACCACAGCTGCTGCTGCCACTACAGCTGTTCCTGCTGCGGCCACAACAGCTGCTGTCGTCCTGTGATTTCCTCAACAGACGAATATCTTTGTTAACCTCCCGACGGTGGGCCACGAATCGATGCACATTCCACAAACACACGCACGAATGCAAGCAAAACGGACGCCTCCTCCTCCTCCCTCCCTCCCCTACCCACCCATCCACCCCGTATGGTACACGGGTACAGGGCAAACCCTCCACCCACCTCCGGCCTGTTCCCTCCCCAACCACCCCGTATGGTACACGGGTACGTAGCGCCCCCAACCCACCAGTTCCCTCCTCCCCACCCATTCCTGTATGATGTACGGGTACGTGACACCAGCCCACACACTTCCATCCTCCCTACCCATCCCCGTATGATGTACGGGTACACAGCATCACCCCCACCCATTTCCACCCTATCCATCCATCCACCAAACAGAGCCCCCGCCCCCCTGCATGCGTCGTCCGCGGGGCGAGCGCATGCAATCACGTCCCTTCTCTGGACCCACCTGCTCTGGAAGGACAAGCAAGTTCGTCCTCCGGTAAGAATTGGCTGTCGTCACGCCACACAGCAGTGGAGCGCCGGGCGCCACACACTGCAGTCACCACGCTGGGAGGAGGGGGAGGAGGAGGGGCGCCGGTATAAAGCCATGTATAACGCTTCAGCGAATCCGCAAAATCGATACAGATTCACGAAGAAATTTACGTCCTGGGATAGATCCCTGAAGACGCGTAACCAACTTGGGTGACGCGTAAGGATAATAGAAGCAATAGATCCTCCACGTTCTATTCGCATAATGATAAGAGAAGCAATAGATCCTCCACGTTCTATTCGCATAATGATAAGAGAAGCAATAGATCCTCCACGTTCTATTCGCATAATGATAATAGAAGCAATAGATCCTCCACGTTCTATTCGCATGATGATAATAGAAGCAATAGATCCTCCACGTTCTATTCGCATGATGATAATAGAAGCAATAGATCCTCCACGTTCTATTCGCATGATGATAATAGAAGCAATAGATCCTCCACGTTCTATTCGCATGATGATAATAGAAGCAATAGATCCTCCACGTTCTATTCGCATGATGATAATAGAAGCAATAGATCCTCCACGTTCTATTCGCATGGTGATAATAAAAGCAATAGATCCTCCACGTTCTATTTGCATGGTGATAATAAAAGCAATAGATCCTCCACGTTCTATTCGCATGATGATAATAGAAGCAATAGATCCTCCACGTTCTATTCGCATGGTGATAATAGAAGCAATAGATCCTCCACGTTCTATTCGCATGATGATAATAGAAGCAATAGATCCTAAACGTTCTATTCCATCTATCAATACGGAAGTAACAGGTTCATGGGATATGCATCAAAATATTGTCACATCGAGACCAAAATCGTACCGAAGGGAGAAACTACAATACCAGACGGTAAATGGACGATATCAGACGGTACATGGACGATATCAGACGGTACATGGACGATATCAGACGGTACACGAACGATACTAGACGGTACATGAACGATACCAGACGGTACATGAACGATACCATACGGTACATGAACGATACCAAACGGTACATGAACGATACCAGACGGTACAAGAACGATACCAAACGGTACAGGAACATGATCATAGTGTACCTGTACCTCGTAGTACCTGCTTGCAGCGGGACGGTACAATAACATCTTGTAAGTGTACCGTCTCTCATCCTCTCTCTTCAACTTTAAGCACGTGGTACGGTGCATCACGGTACAGTGGAGGTACCGTCGTACCATCAGCAGTTCCAGGAGCACAGAGACGTGGTGTGAGGATTCGTTTTAAATTCGATGTGTGCGGAGAGAGAGAGAGAGAGAGAGAGAGAGAGAGAGAGAGAGAGAGAGAGAGAGAGAGAGAGAGACCCTATACCATGCTATAGCCTCCTTCCCCACACCCCACGCCCCTCCCTGGTGCACGCCAGAGTAACATCCATGCCTGCCATGCTCCCCACACACACGCCCCTGTGGTGGGCTTAATGAAGCAGCCTCGTCACTCGGTGTGTGTGTGTGTGTGTGTGTGTGCGTGTGTGTGTGGGGCGGCGGCGCGCCGCTCTGGTGATGTGGCCCACCGCCCGTGTGGTAGGAGGAGACGGGTGTGTGTGTGTGTGTGTGTGTGTGTGTGTGTGTGTGTGTGTGTGTGTGTGTAGGGGGGGTGACCTACCCTACCAGAGGGTGGCTGGAGTCTTGGGTAAAATAATAAGAAAAAAATGACGTAAATTGAGGGAGGCAGCTGACCCCCCAGGGCTTGACCCTCTGTGGGCCCTGACACAGGGAGAGACGAGGCGCTCCACACACACACAGACTGACGTGTACTGGCTGTGTGAGAGGCAGTAAGGGAAGGAAGGGGGGGAGGAGGGACAATAGGAGTGGTTTGGGGTGGGTGAGAGAGAGAGAGAGAGAGAGAGAGAGAGAGAGAGAGAGAGAGAGAGAGAGAGAGAGAGAGAGAGCTGGAGGAACACTTCCTTTATCTCAGATCAGTTCAGTAAAGATGCACACGAAATATCAACACGCACTTGTCAATGACGGAGGAGAAAACGCCTCTCTCTCTCTCTCTCTCTCTCTCTCTCTCTCTCTCTCTCTCTCTCTCCTACTTGCAAAACGTACGACCGCTGACCTGTCTTGTC
>NC_092238.1:30259402-30281902 GCF_036320965.1 Panulirus ornatus | reverse complement strand
TGTGTGTGTGTGTGTGTGTGTGTGTGTGTGTTTTCTGGCGAATGTGATACTGCAAATATTTTCATTTCCTTCTAGTAACATTCTTTTTCTTTAACATCACAGAGTCGTTTAAGAATTCATAATACCGAAGATTCATATATATTTTTCTCTTCCTCCTGTGTTTAGCAAAAACTACATAACAAAATACTGCAAAATATTACAAGTTCATTGTCATTAAAGTGTGAGTAATCATATCTAAGTCTTACCTGCTCAAGATCATATCTGGTAAGAAATAAACAAAACATTGACAATGATAAGAACAAAAGCTAAACGTTCAATAATAATAATAATAATAATAATAATGATAATAATAATAATAACACTAATAATAATATTAATAATAATAACAATAATAATAATAATAATAATATCAATAATGATAATGATATTAATATCAATATTAATAATAATAATAATAATAGAAATAATAATAGTAATGATGATAATAATAATTTCACTATAATTACCGTCAACATCACAACAGTAATTTATATGCCTACCATCACTCTTCATATAATTCAAAGAACTCTTAATACGAAATAAACAGTGGCGTTCAGGTAGCTTTCTAATCACGCAATTATAAGGCTAATTAGCAGTTGATGATACGAGTTGGGTTTCCCTCCGAAAAAAAAGTTTGAATTTTTTTTTGTACATATCATATTACAGATGAAAACAAACTCTCGAGCTGAGTATAATTTTCCCCTTTTTATTTTGTGATGGGTCAGAGGTATATGTTTGTTGAGTATACCTGTAAAGTTGTATGGGAGGGTATTGATTGAGAGGGTGAAGGCATGTACAGAGCGTCAGACTGGGGATGGAGGATTGGAACGATGTGGTATACGGGGGTCGACGTTTAGTCAATGCACTGAACCGGGAAAAGTGAAGCGTCCTAGGTAAACCATGGAAATGCCTGCGGGGCCTGGATGTGGATGGGGAGCTGTGAGAATTGATGGGGAGCTAGAGAATTGATGTGAGCATATGTGATCTCTCTTCGTCTGTTCCAAGTACTACCTCGCTAACGCAGGAAATGGCAATCACAGATTAATGCATATATATATATATATATATATATATATATATATATATATATATATATATAATGTGTGTGTGTGTGTGTGCGTGCGTGTGTGTGTTTACCAAATGGCGTCCTAGCTACGTCTCTTCGTTGTATATCAAGTGACTGTTACATTTCTCTCATGTGTCTCCCGTGATAATGCGATTATTACACGAAAGTGCACTTGGGAACTTAACGTGTTTCATTTTCCCCGTGGAACATATGTATATATATATATATATATATATATATATATATATATATATATATATATATATATATATATATATATATATATTTTTCTTTTCTTTCAAACTATTCGCCATTTCCCGCATTAGCGAGGTAGCGTTAAGAACAGAGGACTGAGCCTTTGAGGGACTACCCTCACCTGGCCCAATTCTCTGTTCCATCTTTTGGAAAATTAAATAAAAAAAAACGAGAGGGGAGGATTTCCAGCCCCCCGCTCCCTCCCCTTTTAGTCGCCTTCTACGACACGCAGGGAATACGTGGGAAGTATTCTTGCTCCCCTATCCCCAGGGATAGGGGAGCAAGAATTTAACAGCTGAATTGAATGTCATAAAGACAACTAAACGATGTTTTAACACCAGATTTGTATTGAGCATGAAAAATGCTTCTTATAATGAGTTTTTCAAGGAAATCTATTTTCTGAGAAAAATGCCAAAAATTGAAGGTAATAGTTCAGGGTATTTTCTAGCTCGAAAAATTTTTTGTTTCAAAATTAAAAGATAAGATACTCAAACACATCTGTGCTTGAAATCATCATGGAAAATATATCATAATGGTCTCAGTTACCAGTATATACCAAGTAAATACGATGGAAAAGAAGAGAAATAATTTTGAAATCGACTTCATTTAACAGCTTAATTGAATGTCATAAGACCACTAAACGATGTTTTAACACTAGATTTGTATTCAACTTGCATAATACTTCTTGTAATGAGTTTTTCAAGGAAATCTATTTTTCTGAGAAAAATGCCAAAAATTGAAGGTAATAGTTCAGGGTATTTTTTAGCTCGAAAAACTTTTTGTTTCAAAATTGAAAGATAAGATATTCAAACATATCTATACTTGAAATAATCATGGAAAATATATCATAATGGTCTCAGTTACCAATACATACCAAGTAAATAAGATAGAAAAGAACAGAAATTATTCTAAAATCGACTTCATTTAACAGATTAATTGAATGTCATGAAGACGATCAAATGATGTTTTAACACCAGATTTGTATTCAACTTGAAAAATACTTCTTATAATGAGTTTTTCAAGGAAATCTATTTTCTGAGAAAATGCCAAAAATTGAAGGTAATAGTTCAGGGTATTTTTTAGCTCGAAAAACTTTTTGTTTCAAAATTAAACGATAAGATATTCAAGCACATCTATACTTGAAATAATCATGGAAAATATATCATAATGGTCTCAGTTGCCAATATATACCAAGTAAATACGATAGAAAGAAAGAAATTATTTTAAATCGACTTCATTTAACAGCTTAATTGAATGTCATAAGACGACTAAACGATGTTTTAACACTAGATTTGTATTCAACTTGTAAAATACTTCTTGTAATGAGTTTTTCAAGGAAATCTATTTTTCTGAGAAAAATGCCAAAAATTGATGGTTCAGGGTATTTTTTAGCTCGAAAAACTTTTTGTTTCAAAATTGAAAGATAAGATATTCAAACATATCTATACTTGAAATAATCATGGAAAATATATCATAATGGTCTCAGTTGCCAATACATACCAAGTAAATAAGATAGAAAAGAACAGAAATTATTCTAAAATCGATTTGTATTCAACTTGAAAAATACTTCTTATAATGAGTTTTACAAGGAAATCTATTTTCTGAGAAAAGTGCCAAAAATTGAAGGTAATAGTTCAGGATATTTTCTACCTCGGAAGACTTTTTGTTTCAATATTGAAAGATAAGATATGCAAACACATCTATACTTGAAATGATCATGGAAAATGTATTGTAATGGTCTCAGCTACCGATACATACTCAGTAAGTAAGATGGAAAGGAACAGACAATATTTTGAAATCGACTTCATTTAACAGCTGAATTGAATGTCATAAAGACAACTAAACGATGTTTTAACACCAGATTTGTATTGAGCATGAAAAATGCTTCTTATAATGAGTTTTTCAAGGAAATCTATTTTTCTGAGAAAAATGCCAAAAATTGAAGGTAATAGTTCAGGGTATTTTTTAGCTCGAAAAACTTTTTGTTTCAAAATTGAAAGATAAGATATTCAAACACATCTATACTTGAAATAATCATGGAAAATATATCATAATGGTCTCAGTTACCAATACATACCAAGTAAATACGATGGAAAGGAACAGAAATGATTGTTGAAATTGACTTCATTTAACAGCTTAATTGAATGTCATAAAGACGACTAAACGATGTTTTAACACCAGATTTGTAATCAACTTGCAAAATACTTCTAATAATGAGTTTTTCAAGGGTATCTATTTTTCTGAGAAAAATGCCAAAAATTGAAGGTAATAGTTCAGGGTATTTTTTAGCTCGAAAAACTTTTTGTTTCAAAATTGAAAGATAAGATACTCAAACACATCTATACTTGAAATAATCATGGAAAATATATCATAATGGTCTCAATTGCCAATATATACCCAGTAAATACGATAGAAAAGAACAGAAATTATTTTAAAATCGACTTCATTTAACAGCTTAATTGAATGTCATGAAGACGACGAAATGATGTTTTAACACCAGATTTGTATTCAACTTGAAAAATACTTCTTATAATGAGTTTTTCAAGGAAATCTATTTTCTGAGAAAAATGCCAAAAATTGAAGGTAATAGTTCAGGGTATTTTCTAGCTCGAAAAATTTTTTGTTTCAAAATTAAAAGATAAGATACTCAAACACATCTGTGCTTGAAATCATCATGGAAAATATATCATAATGGTCTCAGTTACCAGTATATACCAAGTAAATACGATGGAAAAGAAGAGAAATAATTTTGAAATCGACTTCATTTAACAGCTTATTTGAATGTCATAAGACCACTAAACGATGTTTTAACACTAGATTTGTATTGAACTTGCATAATACTTCTTGTAATGAGTTTTTCAAGGAAATCTATTTTTCTGAGAAAAATGCCAAAAATTGAAGGTAATAGTTCAGGGTATTTTTTAGCTCGAAAAACTTTTTGTTTCAAAATTGAAAGATAAGATATTCAAACATATCTATACTTGAAATAATCATGGAAAATATATCATAATGGTCTCAGTTACCAATACATACCAAGTAAATAAGATAGAAAAGAACAGAAATTATTCTAAAATCGACTTCATTTAACAGATTAATTGAATGTCATGAAGACGATCAAATGATGTTTTAACACCAGATTTGTATTCAACTTGAAAAATACTTCTTATAATGAGTTTTACAAGGAAATCTATTTTCTGAGAAAAGTGCCAAAAATTGAAGGTATTTATTAGCTCGAAAAAATTTTTGTTTCAAAATTAAAAGATAAGATATTCAAACACATCTATACTTGAAATAATCATGGAAAATATATCATAATAGTCTTATTCATTCAGTACATACCAAGTAAATACGATGGAAATAATTTTGAAATCGAATTTATTTAACAGCTTAATTGAATGTCATAAGACGACTAAACGATTTTTTAACACTAGATTTTTATTCAACTTCCATAATACTTCTTGTAATGAGTTTTTCAAGGAAATCTATTTTTCTGAGAAAAATGCCAAAAATTGGTTCAGGGTATTTTTTACCTCGAAAAACATTTTTTTTCAAAATTGAAAGATAAGATATTCAAACATATCTATACTTGAAATAATCATGGAAAATATATCATAATGGTCTCAGTTGCCAATACATACCAAGTAAATAAGATAGAAAAGAACAGAAATTATTCTAAAATCGATTTGTATTCAACTTGAAAAATACTTCTTATAATGAGTTTTACAAGGAAATCTATTTTCTGAGAAAAGTGCCAAAAATTGAAGGTAATAGTTCAGGATATTTTCTACCTCGGAAGACTTTTTGTTTCAATATTGAAAGATAAGATATGCAAACACATCTATACTTGAAATGATCATGGAAAATGTATTGTAATGGTCTCAGCTACCGATACATACTCAGTAAGTAAGATGGAAAGGAACAGACAATATTTTGAAATCGACTTCATTTAACAGCTGAATTGAATGTCATAAAGACAACTAAACGATGTTTTAACACCAGATTTGTATTGAGCATGAAAAATGCTTCTTATAATGAGTTTTTCAAGGAAATCTATTTTTCTGAGAAAAATGCCAAAAATTGAAGGTAATAGTTCAGGGTATTTTTTAGCTCGAAAAACTTTTTGTTTCAAAATTGAAAGATAAGATATTCAAACACATCTATACTTGAAAAAATCATGGAAAATATATCATAATGGTCTCAGTTACCAATACATACCAAGTAAATACGATGGAAAGGAACAGAAATGATTGTTGAAATTGACTTCATTTAACAGCTTAATTGAATGTCATAAAGACGACTAAACGATGTTTTAACACCAGATTTGTAATCAACTTGCAAAATACTTCTAATAATGAGTTTTTCAAGGGTATCTATTTTTCTGAGAAAAATGCCAAAAATTGAAGGTAATAGTTCAGGGTATTTTTTAGCTCGAAAAACTTTTTGTTTCAAAATTGAAAGATAAGATACTCAAACACATCTATACTTGAAATAATCATGGAAAATATATCATAATGGTCTCAGTTGCCAATATATACCAAGTAAATACGATAGAAAAGAACAGAAATTATTTTAAAATCGACTTCATTTAACAGCTTAATTGAATGTCATGAAGACGACGAAATGATGTTTTAACACCAGATTTGTATTCAACTTGAAAAATACTTCTTATAATGAGTTTTTCAAGGAAATCTATTTTCTGAGAAAAATGCCAAAAATTGAAGGTAATAGTTCAGGGTATTTTCTAGCTCGAAAAATTTTTTGTTTCAAAATTAAAAGATAAGATACTCAAACACATCTGTGCTTGAAATCATCATGGAAAATATATCATAATGGTCTCAGTTACCAGTATATACCAAGTAAATACGATGGAAAGGAAGAGAAATAATTTTGAAATCGACTTCATTTAACAGCTTAATTGAATGTCATAAGACCACTAAACGATGTTTTAACACTAGATTTGTATTGAACTTGCATAATACTTCTTGTAATGAGTTTTTCAAGGAAATCTATTTTTCTGAGAAAAATGCCAAAAATTGAAGGTAATAGTTCAGGGTATTTTTTAGCTCGAAAAACTTTTTGTTTCAAAATTGAAAGATAAGATATTCAAACATATCTATACTTGAAATAATCATGGAAAATATATCATAATGGTCTCAGTTACCAATACATACCAAGTAAATAAGATAGAAAAGAACAGAAATTATTCTAAAATCGACTTCATTTAACAGATTAATTGAATGTCATGAAGACGACCAAATGATGTTTTAACACCAGATTTGTATTCAACTTGAAAAATACTTCTTATAATGAGTTTTACAAGGAAATCTATTTTCTGAGAAAAGTGCCAAAAATTGAAGGTAATAGTTCAGGTATTTAGCTCGAAAAATTTTTGTTTCAAAATTAAAAGATAAGATATTCAAACACATCTATACTTGAAATAATCATGGAAAATATATCATAATGGTCTCAGCTACAGTACATACCAAGTAAATACGATGGAAAGGAACAGACAATATTTTGAAATCGACTTCATTTAACAGATTAATTGAATATCATAAAGGCAACTAAACGATGTTTTAACACCAGATTTGTATTGAGAATGAAAAATGCTTCTTATAATGAGTTTTTCAAGGAAATCTATTTTTCTGAGGAAAATGCCAAAAATTGAAGGTAATAGTTCAGGGTATTTTTTAGCTCGAAAAACTTTTTGTTTCAAAATTGAAAGATAAGATACTCAAACACATCTATACTTGAAAAATCATGGAAAATATATCATAATGGTCTCAGTTGCCAATATATACCAAGTAAATACGATAGAAAAGAACAGAAATTATTTTAAAATCGACTTCATTTAACAGATTAATTGAATGTCAAGAAGACGACTAAATGATGTTTTAACACCAGATTTGTATTGAGCATGAAAAATACTTCTTATAATGAGTTTTTCAAGGAAATCTATTTTTCTGAGAAAAATGCCAAAAATTGAAGGTAATAGTTCAGGTATTTTTAGCTCGAAAAACTTTTGTTTCAAAATTAAAAGATAAGATATTCAAACACATCTATACTTGAAATAATCATGGAAAATATATCATAATAGTCTTATTTACTTCAGTACATACCAAGTAAATACGATGGAAATAATTTTGAAATCGAATTTATTTAACAGCTTAATTGAATGTCATAAGACGACTAAACGATTTTTTAACACTAGATTTTTATTCAACTTCCATAATACTTCTTGTAATGAGTTTTTCAAGGAAATCTATTTTTCTGAGAAAAATGCCAAAAATTGGTTCAGGGTATTTTTTAGCTCGAAAAACTTTTTGTTTCAAAATTGAAAGATAAGATATTAAAACATATCTATACTTGAAATAATCATGGAAAATATATCATAATGGTCTCAGTTGCCAATACATACCAAGTAAATAAGATAGAAAAGAACAGAAATTATTCTAAAATCGATTTGTATTCAACTTGAAAAATACTTCTTATAATGAGTTTTACAAGAAATCTATTTTCTGGAAAAAGCCAAAATGAAGTTAGGTTTTAGCTCGAAAAACTTTTTGTTTCAAAATTGAAAGATAAGATACTCAAACACATCTATACTTGAAAAAATCATGGAAAATATATCATAATGGTCTCAGTTGCCAATATATACCAAGTAAATACGATAGAAAAGAACAGAAATTATTTTAAAATCGACTTCATTTAACAGATTAATTGAATGTCATGAAGACGACGAAATGATGTTTTAACACCAGATTTGTATTCAACTTGAAAAATACTTCTTATACTGAGTTTCTCAAGGAAATCTATTTTCTGAGAAAAATGCCAAAAATTGAAGGTAATAGTTCAGGGTATTTTCTAGCTCGAAAAATTTTTTGTTTCAAAATTAAAAGCTAAGATATTCAAACACATCTGAGCTTGAAATCATCATGGAAAATATATCATAATGGTCTCAGTTACCAGTATATACCAAGTAAATACGATGTAAAGGAAGAGAAATAATTTTGAAATCGACTTCATTTAACAGCTTAATTGAATGTCATAAGACAACTAAACGATGTTTTAACACTAGATTCGTATTCAACTTGCATAATACTTCTTGTAATAAGTTTTTCATGGAAATCTATTTTTCTGAGAAAAATGCCAAAAATTGAAGGTAATAATTCAGGGTATTTTTTAGCTCGAAAAACTTTTTGTTTCAAAATTGAAAGATAAGATATTCAAACATATCTATACTTGAAATAATCATGGAAAATATATCATAATGGTCTCAGTTACCAATACATACCAAGTAAATAAGATAGAAGAGAACAGAAATTATTTTAAAATCGACTTCATTTAACAGATTAATTGAATGTCATGAAGACGACCAAATGCTGTTTTAACACCAGATTTGTATTCAACTTGAACTATAATGAGTTTTACAAGGAAATCTATTTTCTGAGAAAAGTGCCAAAAATTGAAGGTAATAGTTCAAGATATTTTCTACCTCGAAAAATTTTTGTTTCAATATTGAAAGATAAGATATGCAAACACATCTATACTTGAAATGATCATGGAAAATGTATTGTAATGGTCTCAGCTACTGATACATACTCAGTAAGTAAGATGGAAAGGAATAGACAATATTTTGAAATCGACTTCATTTAACAGATTAATTGAATGTCATAAAGACGACTAAACGATGTTTTAACACCAGATTTGTATTGAGCATGAAAAATGCTTCTTATAATGAGTTTTTCAAGGAAATCTATTTTTCTGAGAAAAATGCCAAAAATTGAAGGTAATAGTTCAGGGTATTTTAGCTCGAAACTTTTTGTTTCAATTGAAAGATAAGATATTCAAACACATCATACTTGAAAACATGGAAAATATATCATATGGTCTCAGTACCAATACAACCAATAATACGATGAAGGAACAAAATATTGTTGAAATGACTTCTTTAACACTTAATGAATTCTAAGACACTAAACGATTTAACACAGATTTTAATCAACTTCAAATACTTCTAGTAATGAGTTTTTCAAGGAATCTATTTTTCTGAGAAAAATGCCAAAAATTGAGGAATATTCAGGGTAGTTTTTTACTCGAAAAACTTTTTTTCAAAATTGAAAGATAAAATTCAAACAATTTCTTGAAATATCATGGAAAATATACATAATGGTCTCAGTTGCCAAGTAATACCAAGTAAATAGAAAGATAAGAAATATTTAATGCCATTACATTATTAATAATGAAAGACAAACATTTTAACACGATTTGTATTAACTGCAAAATACTTCTAAATGAGTTTTTCAAGAAATCTATTTTCTGAGAAAAATGCCAAAAATTGAAGGTAATAGTTCAGGATATTTTTTAGCTCGAAAACTTTTTGTTTCAAAATGAAAGATAAGATATTCAAACTATCTATACTTTGAATTAACATGGAAAATAATTAAATGGTTCAGTTACCAATACATACCAAGTAAATAAGATGAAAGAACAGACAATATTTAAATATTCACTATTAACAGAAATGATTGTTAAAGACTTCATTTACACAATTTGTATTACGAAAAATTTTAATGATTTTAAGAATCATTTTCTAAATCAATGAATTTATTATGAAAATTTTTTCAAATTAAAATATTAACAATTAATTGAAAATATCAGAAAATATATTAATATCTATTATCATATCTAATCAAAAACAAAAGATTTGAACGATATTTAAAGCTTATTGAGCTAAGACTCAGAACACAGATTTTTATCAAATATATTCATTAATTTTTAAATATTTTTCGGAAAAATCCAAAAATAGGTATTTTTACTGAAAAATTTGTTTAAATTAAAGATAAATATCAAACAATCTTCTTGAAATATCATGGAAAATATATATAATGTCTCATTCATATACCAAGTAATAGATAAAAAGAAACAATAAAATTTAAAACGATTTTAAATTGAAATTGAAATACTTCTTTAATAGTTTCAAGGAAATCTATTTTCTGGAAAAATGCAAAAATTGAAGTAATATTCAGGTATTTTAGCTCGAAAATTTTGTTTCAAAATTGAAAGATAATATCAAACATATCTATATTGGAAATAATCATAAATATTAAGGTTCAGTACAAACTACAGTAAATAAGATGGAAAAGAACAGAAATATTTAATCGACTTCATTTAACAGATTAATGAATGTCATAAGACGATAAACGATGTTTTAACACCAGATTTGTATTGAGCATGAAAAATGCTTCTTATAATGAGTTTTTCAAGGAAATCTATTTTTCTGAGAAAAATGCCAAAAATTGAAGGTAATAGTTCAGGGTATTTTTTAGCTCGAAAAACTTTTTGTTTCAAAATTGAAAGATAAGATATTCAAACATATCTATACTTGAAATAATCATGGAAAATATATCATAATGGTCTCAGTTACCAATACATACCAAGTAAATAAGATAGAAAAGAACAGAAATTATTCTAAAATCGACTTCATTTAACAGATTAATTGAATGTCATGAAGACGATCAAATGATGTTTTAACACCAGATTTGTATTCAACTTGAAAAATACTTCTTATAATGAGTTTTACAAGGAAATCTATTTTCTGAGAAAAGTGCCAAAAATTGAAGGTATTTATTAGCTCGAAAAAATTTTTGTTTCAAAATTAAAAGATAAGATATTCAAACACATCTATACTTGAAATAATCATGGAAAATATATCATAATAGTCTTATTATTCAGTACATACCAAGTAAATACGATGGAAAGAACAGAAATAATTTTGAAATCGAATTTATTTAACAGCTTAATTGAATGTCATAAGACGACTAAACGATGTTTTAACACCAGATTTGTATTGAGAATGAAAAATGCTTCTTATAATGAGTTTTTCAAGGAAATCTATTTTTCTGAGGAAAATGCCAAAAATTGAAGGTAATAGTTCAGGGTATTTTTTAGCCCGAAAAACTTTTTATTTCAAAATTGAAAGATAAGATACTCAAACACTTCTATACTTGGAAAAATCATGGAAAATATATCATAATGGTCTCAGTTGCCAATATATACCAAGTAAATAAGATAGAAAAGAACAGAAATTATTTTAAAATCGACTTCATTTAACAGATTAATTGAATGTCAAGAAGACGACTAAATGATGTTTTAACACCAGATTTGTATTGAGCAGGAAAAATACTTCTTATAATGAGTTTTTCAAGGAAATCTATTTTTCTGAGAAAAATGCCAAAAATTGAAGGGTATTTTTTAGCTCGAAAATCCTTTTGTTTCAAAATTGAAAGATAAGATATTAAAGCACATCTATACTTGAAATAATCATGGAAAATATATCATAATGGTCTCAGTTACCAATACATACCAAGTAAGTAAGATGGAAAGGAACAGACAATATTTTGAAATCGACTTCATTTAACAGATTAATTGAATATCATAAAGGCAACTAAACGATGTTTTAACACCAGATTTGTATTGAGCATGAAAAATACTTCTTATAATGAGTTTTTCAAGGAAATCTATTTTTCTGAGAAAAATGCCAAAAATTGAAGGTAATAGTTCAGGTATTTTTTAGCTCGAAAAACTTTTTGTTTCAAAATTGAAAGATAAGATATTCAAACACATCTATACTTGAAATAATCATGGAAAATATATCATAATGGTCTCAGTTACCAATACATACCAAGTAAATACGATGGAAAGGAACAGAAATGATTGTTGAAACTGACTTCATTTAACAGCTTAATTGAATGTGAAGACGACTAAACGATGTTTTAACACCAGATTTGTAATCAACTTGCAAAATACTTCTAATAATGAGTTTTTCAAGGAAATCTATTTTTCTGAGAAAAATGCCAAAAATTGAAGGTAATAGTTCAGGGTATTTTTTAGCTCGAAAAACTTTTTGTTTCAAAATTGAAAGATAAGATACTCAAACACATCTGTGCTTGAAATCATCATGGAAAATATATCATAATGGTCTCAGTTACCAGTATATACCAAGTAAATACGATAGAAAAGAAGAGAAATAATTTTGAAATCGACTTCATTTAACAGCTTAATTGAATGTCATAAGACAACTAAACGATGTTTTAACACTAGATTTGTATTGAACTTGCATAATACTTCTTGTAATGAGTTTTTCAAGGAAATCTATTTTTCTGAGAAAAATGCCAAAAATTGAAGGTAATAGTTCAGGGTATTTTTTAGCTCGAAAAACTTTTTGTTTCAAAATTGAAAGATAAGATATTCAAACATATCTATACTTGAAATAATCATGGAAAATATATCATAATGGTCTCAGTTACCAATACATACCAAGTAAATAAGATAGAAAAGAACAGAAATTATTCTAAAATCGACTTCATTTAACAGATTAATTGAATGTCATGAAGACGATCAAATGATGTTTTAACACCAGATTTGTATTCAACTTGAAAAATACTTCTTATAATGAGTTTTACAAGGAAATCTATTTTCTGAGAAAAGTGCCAAAAATTGAAGGTATTTATTAGCTCGAAAAAATTTTTGTTTCAAAATTAAAAGATAAGATATTCAAACACATCTATACTTGAAATAATCATGGAAAATATATCATAATAGTCTTATTTATTCAGTACATACCAAGTAAATACGATGGAAATAATTTTGAAATCGAATTTATTTAACAGCTTAATTGAATGTCATAAGACGACTAAACGATTTTTTAACACTAGATTTTTATTCAACTTCCATAATACTTCTTGTAATGAGTTTTTCAAGGAAATCTATTTTTCTGAGAAAAATGCCAAAAATTGGTTCAGGGTATTTTTTAGCTCGAAAAACTTTTTGTTTCAAAATTGAAAGATAAGATATTCAAACATATCTATACTTGAAATAATCATGGAAAATATATCATAATGGTCTCAGTTGCCAATACATACCAAGTAAATAAGATAGAAAAGAACAGAAATTATTCTAAAATCGATTTGTATTCAACTTGAAAAATACTTCTTATAATGAGTTTTACAAGGAAATCTATTTTCTGAGAAAAGTGCCAAAAATTGAAGGTAATAGTTCAGGATATTTTCTACCTCGGAAGACTTTTTGTTTCAATATTGAAAGATAAGATATGCAAACACATCTATACTTGAAATGATCATGGAAAATGTATTGTAATGGTCTCAGCTACCGATACATACTCAGTAAGTAAGATGGAAAGGAACAGACAATATTTTGAAATCGACTTCATTTAACAGCTGAATTGAATGTCATAAAGACAACTAAACGATGTTTTAACACCAGATTTGTATTGAGCATGAAAAATGCTTCTTATAATGAGTTTTTCAAGGAAATCTATTTTTCTGAGAAAAATGCCAAAAATTGAAGGTAATAGTTCAGGGTATTTTTTAGCTCGAAAAACTTTTTGTTTCAAAATTGAAAGATAAGATATTCAAACACATCTATACTTGAAAAAATCATGGAAAATATATCATAATGGTCTCAGTTACCAATACATACCAAGTAAATACGATGGAAAGGAACAGAAATGATTGTTGAAATTGACTTCATTTAACAGCTTAATTGAATGTCATAAAGACGACTAAACGATGTTTTAACACCAGATTTGTAATCAACTTGCAAAATACTTCTAATAATGAGTTTTTCAAGGGTATCTATTTTTCTGAGAAAAATGCCAAAAATTGAAGGTAATAGTTCAGGGTATTTTTTAGCTCGAAAAACTTTTTGTTTCAAAATTGAAAGATAAGATACTCAAACACATCTATACTTGAAATAATCATGGAAAATATATCATAATGGTCTCAATTGCCAATATATACCCAGTAAATACGATAGAAAAGAACAGAAATTATTTTAAAATCGACTTCATTTAACAGCTTAATTGAATGTCATGAAGACGACGAAATGATGTTTTAACACCAGATTTGTATTCAACTTGAAAAATACTTCTTATAATGAGTTTTACAAGGAAATCTATTTTCTGAGAAAAGTGCCAAAAATTGAAGGTAATAGTTCAAGATATTTTCTACCTCGAAAAACTTTTTGTTTCAATATTGAAAGATAAGATATGCAAACACTTCTATACTTGAAATGATCATGGAAAATGTATTGTAATGGTCTCAGCTACTGATACATACTCAGTAAGTAAGATGGAAAGGAATAGACAATATTTTAAAATCGACTTCATTTAACAGATTAATTGAATGTCATAAAGACGACTAAACGATGTTTCAACACCAGATTTGTATTGAGCATGAAAAATGCTTCTTATAATGAGTTTTTCAAGGAAATCTATTTTTCTGAGAAAAATGCCAAAAATTGAAGGTAATAGTTCAGGGTATTTTTTAGCTCGAAAAACTTTTTGTTTCAAAATTAAAAGATAAGATACTCAAACACATCTATACTTGAAAAAATCATGGAAAATATATCATAATGGTCTCAGTTGCCAATATATACCTAGTAAATACGATAGAAAAGAACAGAAATTATTTTAAAATCGACTTCATTTAACAGATTAATTGAATGTCATGAAGACGACGAAATGATGTTTTAACACCAGATTTGTATTCAACTTGAAAAATACTTCTTATAATGAGTTTTTCAAGGAAATCTATTTTCTGAGAAAAATGCCAAAAATTGAAGGTAATAGTTCAGGGTATTTTTTAGCCCGAAAAACTTTTTATTTCAAAATTGAAAGATAAGATACTCAAACACTTCTATACTTGAAAAAATCATGGAAAATATATCATAATGGTCTCAGTTGCCAATATATACCAAGTAAATACGATAGAAAAGAACAGAAATTATTTTAAAATCGACTTCATTTAACAGATTAATTGAATGTCAAGAAGACGACTAAATGATGTTTTAACACCAGATTTGTATTGAGCAGGAAAAATACTTCTTATAATGAGTTTTTCAAGGAAATCTATTTTTCTGAGAAAAATGCCAAAAATTGAAGGTATTTTTTAGCTCGAAAAACCTTTTGTTTCAAAATTGAAAGATAAGATATTAAAGCACATCTATACTTGAAATAATCATGGAAAATATATCATAATGGTCTCAGTTACCAATACATACCAAGTAAATACGATGGAAAGGAACAGAAATGATTTAGAAATGGACTTCATTTAACAGCTTAATTGAATGTCATAAAGACGACTAAACGATGTTTTAACACTAGATTTGTATTCAACTTGAAAAATACTTCTTATAATGAGTTTTTCAAGGAAATCTATTTTTCTGAGAAAAATGCCAAAAATTGAAGGTAATAGTTCAGGGTATTTTTTAGCTCGAAAAACTTTTTGTTTCAAAATTGAAAGATAAGATACTCAAACACATCTATACTTGAAATAATCATGGAAAATATATCATAATGGTCTCAGTTGCCAATATATACCAAGTAAATAAGATAGAAAAGAACAGAAATTATTTTAAAATCGACTTCATTTAACAGATTAATTGAATGTCATGAAGACGACTAAATGATGTTTTAACACCAGATTTGTATTCAACTTGAAAAATACTTCTTATAATGAGTTTTTCAAGGAAATCTATTTTCTGAGAAAAATGCCAAAAATTGAAGGTAATAGTTCAGGGTATTTTTTAGCTCGAAAAACTTTTTGTTTCAAAATTGAAAGATAAGATATTCAAACACATCTATACTTGAAATAATCATGGAAAATATATCATAATGGTCTCAGTTACCAGTACATCCCAAGTAAATACGATGGAAAGAAACAGAAATATTTTGAAATCGACTTCATTTAACAGCTTAATTGAATGTCATAAAGACGACTAAACGATGTTTTAACACTAGATTTGTATTCAACTTGCAAAATACTTCTTATAATGAGTTTTTCAAGGAAATCTATTTTTCTGAGAAAAATGCCAAAAATTGAAGGTAATAGTTCAGGGTATTTTTTAGCTCGAAAAACTTTTTGTTTCAAAATTGAAAGATAAGATACTCAAACACATCTATACTTGAAATAATCATGGAAAATATATCATAATGGTCTCAGTTGCCAATATATACCAAGTAAATACGATAGAAAAGAACAGAAATTATTTTAAAATCGACTTCATTTAACAGCTTAATTGAATGTCATGAAGACGACGAAATGATGTTTTAACACCAGATTTGTATTCAACTTGAAAAATACTTCTTATAATGAGTTTTTCAAGGAAATCTATTTTCTGAGAAAAATGCCAAAAATTGAAGGTAATAGTTCAGGGTATTTTCTAGCTCGAAAAATTTTTTGTTTCAAAATTAAAAGATAAGATATTCAAACACATCTGTGCTTGAAATCATCATGGAAAATATATCATAATGGTCTCAGTTACCAGTATATACCAAGTAAATACGATGGAAAAGAAGAGAAATAATTTTGAAATCGACTTCATTTAACAGCTTATTTGAATGTCATAAGACCACTAAACGATGTTTTAACACTAGATTTGTATTGAACTTGCATAATACTTCTTGTAATGAGTTTTTCAAGGAAATCTATTTTTCTGAGAAAAATGCCAAAAATTGAAGGTAATAGTTCAGGGTATTTTTTAGCTCGAAAAACTTTTTGTTTCAAAATTGAAAGATAAGATATTCAAACATATCTATACTTGAAATAATCATGGAAAATATATCATAATGGTCTCAGTTACCAATACATACCAAGTAAATAAGATAGAAAAGAACAGAAATTATTCTAAAATCGACTTCATTTAACAGATTAATTGAATGTCATGAAGACGATCAAATGATGTTTTAACACCAGATTTGTATTCAACTTGAAAAATACTTCTTATAATGAGTTTTACAAGGAAATCTATTTTCTGAGAAAAGTGCCAAAAATTGAAGGTATTTATTAGCTCGAAAAAATTTTTGTTTCAAAATTAAAAGATAAGATATTCAAACACATCTATACTTGAAATAATCATGGAAAATATATCATAATAGTCTTATTTATTCAGTACATACCAAGTAAATACGATGGAAAGGAACAGAAATAATTTTGAAATCGAATTTATTTAACAGCTTAATTGAATGTCATAAGACGACTAAACGATTTTTTAACACTAGATTTTTATTCAACTTCCATAATACTTCTTGTAATGAGTTTTTCAAGGAAATCTATTTTTCTGAGAAAAATGCCAAAAATTGGTTCAGGGTATTTTTTACCTCGAAAAACATTTTTTTTCAAAATTGAAAGATAAGATATTCAAACATATCTATACTTGAAATAATCATGGAAAATATATCATAATGGTCTCAGTTGCCAATACATACCAAGTAAATAAGATAGAAAAGAACAGAAATTATTCTAAAATCGATTTGTATTCAACTTGAAAAATACTTCTTATAATGAGTTTTACAAGGAAATCTATTTTCTGAGAAAAGTGCCAAAAATTGAAGGTAATAGTTCAGGATATTTTCTACCTCGGAAGACTTTTTGTTTCAATATTGAAAGATAAGATATGCAAACACATCTATACTTGAAATGATCATGGAAAATGTATTGTAATGGTCTCAGCTACCGATACATACTCAGTAAGTAAGATGGAAAGGAAAAGACAATATTTTGAAATCGACTTCATTTAACAGCTGAATTGAATGTCATAAAGACAACTAAACGATGTTTTAACACCAGATTTGTAGTGAGCATGAAAAATGCTTCTTATAATGAGTTTTTCAAGGAAATCTATTTTTCTGAGAAAAATGCCAAAAATTGAAGGTAATAGTTCAGGGTATTTTTTAGCTCGAAAAACTTTTTGTTTCAAAATTGAAAGATAAGATATTCAAACACATCTATACTTGAAAAAATCATGGAAAATATATCATAATGGTCTCAGTTACCAATACATACCAAGTAAATACGATGGAAAGGAACAGAAATGATTGTTGAAATTGACTTCATTTAACAGCTTAATTGAATGTCATAAAAACGACTAAACGATGTTTTAACACCAGATTTTTATTCAACTTGCAAAATACTTCTAATAATGAGTTTTTCAAGGGTATCTATTTTTCTGAGAAAAATGCCAAAAATTGAAGGTAATAGTTCAGGGTATTTTTTAGCTCGAAAAACTTTTTGTTTCAAAATTGAAAGATAAGATACTCAAACACATCTATACTTGAAATAATCATGGAAAATATATCATAATGGTCTCAATTGCCAATATATACCCAGTAAATACGATAGAAAAGAACAGAAATTATTTTAAAATCGACTTCATTTAACAGCTTAATTGAATGTCATGAAGACGACGAAATGATGTTTTAACACCAGATTTGTATTCAACTTGAAAAATACTTCTTATAATGAGTTTTTCAAGGAAATCTATTTTCTGAGAAAAATGCCAAAAATTGAAGGTAATAGTTCAGGGTATTTTCTAGCTCGAAAAATTTTTTGTTTCAAAATTAAAAGATAAGATACTCAAACACATCTGTGCTTGAAATCATCATGGAAAATATATCATAATGGTCTCAGTTACCAGTATATACCAAGTAAATACGATGGAAAGAAGAGAAATAATTTTGAAATCGACTTCATTTAACAGCTTAATTGAATGTCATAAGACCACTAAACGATGTTTTAACACTAGATTTGTATTCAACTTGCATAATACTTCTTGTAATGAGTTTTTCAAGGAAATCTATTTTTCTGAGAAAAATGCCAAAAATTGAAGGTAATAGTTCAGGGTATTTTTTAGCTCGAAAAACTTTTTGTTTCAAAATTGAAAGATAAGATATTCAAACATATCTATACTTGAAATAATCATGGAAAATATATCATAATGGTCTCAGTTACCAATACATACCAAGTAAATAAGATAGAAAAGAACAGAAATTATTTTAAAATCGACTTCATTTAACAGATTAATTGAATGTCATGAAGACGACCAAATGATGTTTTAACACCAGATTTGTATTCAACTTGAAAAATACTTCTTATAATGAGTTTTACAAGGAAATCTATTTTCTGAGAAAAATGCCAAAAATTGAAGGTAATAGTTCAGGATATTTTCTAGCTCGAAAAACTTTTTGTTTCAAAATTGAAAGATAAGATATTCAAACACATCTATACTTGAAATAATCATGGAAAATATATCATAATGGTCTCAGTTACAGTACATACCAAGTAAATACGATGGAAAGGAACAGAAATAATTTTAAAATCGACTTCATTTAACAGCTGAATTGAATGTCATAAAGACCACTAAACGATGTTTTAACACTAGATTTGTATTGAACTTGCATAATACTTCTTGTAATGAGTTTTTCAAGGAAATCTATTTTTCTGAGAAAAATGCCAAAAATTGGTTCAGGGTATTTTTTAGCTCGAAAAACTTTTTGTTTCAAAATTGAAAGATATTCAAACATATCTATACTTGAAATAATCATGGAAAATATATCATAATGGTCTCAGTTACCAATACATACCAAGTAAATAAGATAGAAAAGAACAGAAATTATTCTAAAATCGACTTCATTTAACAGATTAACTGAATGTCATGAAGACGATCAAATGATGTTTTAACACCAGATTTGTATTCAACTTGAAAAATACTTCTTATAATGAGTTTTACAAGGAAATCTATTTTCTGAGAAAAGTGCCAAAAATTGAAGGTATTTATTAGCTCGAAAAAATTTTTGTTTCAAAATTAAAAGATAAGATATTCAAACACATCTATACTTGAAATAATCATGGATAATATATATCATAATAGTCTTATTTATTCAGTACATACCAAGTAAATACGATGGAAAGGAACAGAAATAATTTTGAAATCGAATTTATTTAACAGCTTAATTGAATGTCATAAGACGACTAAACGATTTTTTAACACTAGATTTTTATTCAACTTCCATAATACTTCTTGTAATGAGTTTTTCAAGGAAATCTATTTTTCTGAGAAAAATGCCAAAAATTGGTTCAGGGTATTTTTTAGCTCGAAAAACTTTTTGTTTCAAAATTGAAAGATAAGATATTCAAACATATCTATACTTGAAATAATCATGGAAAATATATCATAATGGTCTCAGTTGCCAATACATACCAAGTAAATAAGATAGAAAAGAACAGAAATTATTCTAAAATCTATTTGTATTCAACTTGAAAAATACTTCTTATAATGAGTTTTACAAGGAAATCTATTTTCTGAGAAAAGTGCCAAAAATTGAAGGTAATAGTTCAGGATATTTTCTACCTCGGAAGACTTTTTGTTTCAATATTGAAAGATAAGATATGCAAACACATCTATACTTGAAATGATCATGGAAAATGTATTGTAATGGTCTCAGCTACCGATACATACTCAGTAAGTAAGATGGAAAGGAACAGACAATATTTTGAAATCGACTTCATTTAACAGCTGAATTGAATGTCATAAAGACAACTAAACGATGTTTTAACACCAGATTTGTATTGAGCATGAAAAATGCTTCTTATAATGAGTTTTTCAAGGAAATCTATTTTTCTGAGAAAAATGCCAAAAATTGAAGGTAATAGTTCAGGGTATTTTTTAGCTCGAAAAACTTTTTGTTTCAAAATTGAAAGATAAGATATTCAAACACATCTATACTTGAAAAAAATCATGGAAAATATATCATAATGGTCTCAGTTACCAATACATACCAAGTAAATACGATGGAAAGGAACAGAAATGATTTTGAAATCGACTTCATTTAACTGCTTAATTGAATTTCATAAAGACGACTAAACGATGTTTTAACACCAGATTTGTATTCAACTTGCAAAATACTTCTAATAATGAGTTTTTCAAGGAAATGTATTTTTCTGAGAAAAATGCCAAAAATTGAAGGTAATAGTTCAGGGTATTTTTTAGCTCGAAAAACTTTTTGTTTCAAAATTGAAAGATAAGATACTCAAACACATCTATACTTGAAAAAAATCATGGAAAATATATCATAATGGTCTCAATTGCCAATATATACCAAGTAAATACGATGGAAAAGAACAGAAATTATTTAAAAATCGACTTCCTTTAACAGATTAATTGAATGTCAAGAAGACGACTAAATGATATATATATATATATATATATATATATATATATATATATATATATATATATATATATATATATATATATATATGTGCGTGTGTATGTGTGTGTTCCGGGACACACAAGGACCCTTGTCTGGCCTCGAGTCAGACAACGATAAATTGATTTGGAATCATACAGGAGAGGTCACGAGCCCTAGCGGGCTCAACAGCTGACGCTGAGTCACTCAGGAACAAGCCGGGCGTGACCTGTGAGCCGTGGGCCGGCCTACGCCCACACTCGAACTCTAGCCCCCGTAATTCACATCAAATTCTTACCTTTTTCTGCCAAATTTTAGTTTCAAACATTTCACCTTTGGCTATTCTGGATATTTCTCTCGTTGCATTCCTAATGCCTTCGTTTCTCTTACCACAGCGTCTCAATGTAGAGATTAATCTCATTTTTTTTTCAATCCAAACTTTGATTAATAGTCTATTCAAATGACCTCCTAACTAACTAGAGTGATCGTGTAATATTCTGGGATCTCTTTCTAGTGTCTTTTCCTCGCTCCTCTACACCCACAACAGCCTGAGGGGTCACACACACACACACACACACACACACACACACACACACACACACACACACACACACACTCCTCAACGGGTCAAAGCATTCGTCAATCATCTACAACTACTCCCCACTCGTACTATTATAACCTTTAAGGAATCGGACACCTATTACTCCACAACTCTCCTCCCTGATCCCTCTCATACCCACCACAGTCCTCGACGGATGACGGCATATCCCAGGGTTAATCGTGGGTGAGGTACACAGATACCTTGAAGACAAGAGGAGGAGGAGGAGGAGGAGGAGGAGGAGTAGCGTCAGTTTTAACCACAGTTACGTTCACGTCGGAGTATACCACAACCTCGTGGGCTGATGAGAGATGTATTCGCTTCGAAGGAATACAACGATTACGTTGGCGTTCTAGGCCTGTCAGCGTGGGCCACGTCCGTCTTTGTGGAGTGGATGGAACATTTGAGCAGAGTTCCATGCCAACAGTCGGCTGGCTCCGCCCGCCACAGGTGTGGTGCTCTTTGACACCCCCACAGCTCGATTTTGGCGTCCAT
>NC_092238.1:30241902-30246902 GCF_036320965.1 Panulirus ornatus | reverse complement strand
GTGTGTGTGTGTGTGTGTGTGGGAGAGGGAGAGGGGCAGGCTTCCCTGTATACATATATATTCACAGCACAGCGTCGCAAGCGACCCATAACCCACTCAATTTGGTGACAGTTCCCCCCCTCGTGAAATACAACAGAAAACACACACACACACACACACACACACACAGTCTCGGATCATCTCATTAGCATCAATGCTTTCTTCTCCTAAGCTTGCAGGACGGGGGGGCGGGGCCCGCCCACTAGGCTGCTCGTGTCACTACATCAAGGGAGACGATCATGCCGGGGCGACAACTGAACCCTTTCACAATTCCTGCATTACGTGTGAATACAAGACAGACTCCATGCAAACAAGATGCCACAGACTCGACTCCTTCCCTCGGGCCATACACCAGACTCCATGCAAACAAGGGGGCCACAGACTCGACTCCTTCCCTTGGGCCATCATACACTAGACTCCATGCAAACAAGGGGGGCCACAGACTCGACTCCTTCCCTCGAGCCATACACCAGACTCCATGCAAACAAGATGCCACAGACTCGACTCCTTCCCTCGGGCCATACACCAGACTCCATGCAAACAAGGGGGCCATAGACTCGACTCCTTCCCTTGGACCATCATACACCAGACTCCATGCAAACAAGGGGGGCCACAGACTCGACTCCTTCCCTCGGGCCATACACAAGACCCAGTTCTCTTTGGGTTCACACGCAAGACAGAGGCAAGAGAATCGAAGTCTTTAACGGGACGTCGACGATCACAGCAAAGCCAAAGGGGTGAATCGCCTTGGGTCATAGACACAGAGGGAGTCGGATATTCCTAAAATTTCGCCGGTGATGAGAAGCGAAGATCAGACATCAACACATTTTTTTTCTTTCCTTCCCCCAGGTCGTTAGCAGGGAAGGATGGCAACCATATTCTCCACGTTAACAAACCAAAAAGGAGAGTGAAGGGGTGTTGAAAAACCACCCTACAGGTTAGAGGTCACCCTAGAGGTCAGAGGTCATCCTACAGGTCAGAGGTCATCCTACAGATCAGAGGTCACCCTACAGGTCAGAGGTCACCCTACAGGTCAGAGGTCACCCTAGAGGTCAGAGGTCACCCTAGAGGTCAGAGGTCATCCTACAGGTCAGAGGTCACCCTACAGGTCAGAGGCCACCTTACAGGTCAGAGGCCACCATACAGGTCAGAGGCCACCCTACACGTCAGAGAACACCCTACAGGTCAGAGACCACCCTACAGGTCAGAGGTCACCCTACAGGTCAAAGATCCACAGCAATGACCCTTTTCCTTCACGTGATTTTTTTCTTTCTTTCTGACACATCACACGCCCTTTAACACGAGGTAATTACCACAACCGATTATACAACTGCAGTTCATATCTCCCCCTTCCGGTGATTTGCATAGTCTTAAAAGTGGTTTTCCGTCCCCCTTCCTGTGTTTCCTTCAAGCGATCTAATTCCCCGTCGCATTAAGACCTACCAACACCAGGCTCGAAACCCTTTCCATTGTATGCGTGTTACACAGAATTCCCATCCACGACCTTAAGACTTTATCACCAGGATATGCATATACATACACACACACAACCTGACTTTAGGGTGGTGTGTGTGTGTGTATGTGTGGGTGTGTATATATCCACACATATCACCAGGATATGCATATACATACACACACACAACCTGACTTTAGGGTGGTGTGTGTGTGTGTGTGTGTATGTGTGGGTGTGTATATATCCACACACACATGGTGCATATATATACAAGGTTAAGAGACGGGGAAACACTAGTGTGAAACTCTCTCTCTCTCTCTCTCTCTCTCTCTCTCTCTCTCTCTCTCTCTCTCTCTCTCTCTCCGTGACACACAAATGGTAATAACATTTATTTCAAAACAAATAAAAAAAAATTGCCTTTTCATTATTCGAAACTGCTTACTCAAGACTCTCCAATATATTCCCTCTATAACATGTATACTCATTACACAACTGGAATATACCTCGAGACAAAAGAAAAACACACACACACACACACACACACACACACACACACACACACACACACACCTTGACATCTTTCACCAACAAATAGACAAAAAAATTTACCTATATATATATATATATATATATATATATACATCTACAACTTTACCTATATACATTAACAACATGTATGGTATCCACACCCACCAGTCACCGCGCGGTGCACTGCCCACCCTCCCTTCCTCCCTTCCTTTGCAAGACGTAAACAGACCAACACCGTAATGAACAACACATCGTCTCTCTATGAGACACATCACATCTCTCCTGTAAATATACCCGTCAAATTAACCAGTGTAAACTGCTCTCTAATGACACAACAATGGACACTCAATCATCATAACTAGCAAGAGTCGCTACGTCCATTTTGGAAGGGTGTTTTGATTTGTATTTGTCAAAGCCAACTTGGGCAAGAGAGAGGCTCAAACACTTATAAAAGAAAAAAGACCTTTGTAAACAGAATACACAAGTACAGAGGATTCACTTACACACACACACACACACACACACACACACACACACACACTTACGCACGCACACACACACACACACACACACACGTATGTGGACTGAACCAGGGCATGTGAAGCGTCCTGGGTACACCATGGAAAGGTTTGTGGAGCGTATGTGGCCTTAGTTCATCTATTGCTGGCGTTAGCTCCCTAACGCAGGAAACGGCGATCGTGTGTGTGTGTGTGTGTGTAAGAGAGAGAGAGAGAGAGAGAGAGAGAGAGAGAGAGAGAGAGAGAGAGAGAGAGAGAGAGAGAGAGATTTTTCAGGTAGTAAAAGTAAATTCTGGCGTGGACAGTTGCATGAAAGCCGCTTATTCATAAATAAATTCTAAAATCCCTGTGTGAAAAGTGTTATGGAAGAGGTGTGTGGAGGAGACCAAATTGCAAAAAAAATACACAAAATATACCAAAAAAAAAAAAAAAAAAAAAAATATATATATATATATATATATATATATATATATATATACAAAAACCCATTTCATCTATTTTGGAAACTTTCCAATTTCTCTCTCTCTCTCTCTCTCTCTCTCTCTCTCTCTCTCTCTCTCTCTCTCTCTCTCTCTCTCTCTCTCCCAGTTATCATTTCCCGTGTACTTTCACTGGACAGTGAAGCATTTCTTCATTAAATCTGAGTTTCACGATTCGTCTGTGTGATATTGATATAAGACATTACAGAAGAGGTGTGGGAAAAGTAGCAGCCCCCCCCCCCTCAAATTCACCCCTTTTTCCTATACTTTACGAGAATAATGAACCATAACCTTTATAAAAAGAAAAAAAAATGCCCTCCCCATCCAATCCTCTAAAATAATGAGACACGAAATCAAGGATTGTTTACATAAAAGTTATTATAATTATGTGCCTTTCGTCTCGGGCCAACACTGAACTCCAAATCGTCTTCAAAACATGTATCAAAACTTTAAGTGAGGGTCAGTGAGGGTGGTATACTGAAGTGATGCGTCATACACATGCCGCTTCACTACAGGTTTTAATTAAGGCTTCATTACGGAACGCAAACACACCTCAAACCCCGAATCACTTTAATGACAAATTACTGTTATTAACGCCAACGTGTTGGGCGATGTGGAAGCAATTTTTTTTTTTTCTGATAATTTTCTCACAATTTAAGGTTTCCTTTACCTTTACTTGATACAGACCAGAAAAAGAAATGTTTTTGTCAGCTACGGAGAAATTGGACAGTCTGAAATGCCAGTCTCACTCAGAATTCATGACTGAACTTACAAGGAACCTCTACTACCGTACTTACATATATATATATATATATATATATATATATATATATATATATATATATATTATCCCTGGGGATAGGGTAGAAAGAATACTTCCCACGTATTCCCTGCGTGTCGTAGAAGGCGACTAAAAGTGTAGGGAGCGAGGGCTGGAAACCCTCCCCTCTCATTTTTTTTAATTTTCCAAAAGAAGGAACAGAGAAGGGGGCCAGGTGAGGATATTCCCTCAAAGGCCCAGTCCTCTGTTCTTAACGCTACCTCGCTAATGCGGAAATGGCGAATAGTATGAAAGAATGATATATATATATATATATATATATATATATATATATATATATATATATATATATATATATATATATATATATATATATATATATTACTTCTAATTCCCCACAAAAGCCGTTGCTATGAAAGGGACCTTCTAGTGATACCACATATGTTTCTGGGGGGTCTCCTGCAACTTGAGGCTGCCTGCGCTACATCCAGTGGCAGGGGAAGGCAGACTCACTTAAGAGTAAGAAGTTCTTCAACGAGACTCTACGTCCAGTGATAAACCCTCGCCAAAGGTAGCTTTTCACTCACGGCGTAACCTCAAGCAGGCGGAATCCGGTAACACTATATAGTTATTTCCATAAACTGACTAGACACAAATGGAAATAAACGAGTGAAAATGAATATTTGCCTCAAAAGTCTTTTTTTTTTTTTATCCAATTCCACTGGTTATATTTACGGGTCAGATAAACTTGATTAATGCCACCAAAACTAATAGAAAATGACTGATGCTATTTCAGAATGAACTGGTAAATAGACACAGATACGCAGACACAGAGAGAAAGTCACACACACACACACACACACACACAGACACACACACAAACTGGAGCAAGCAGTGGGGGGTGGGGGGCGGGAGGGTGTAGTGTGGGGGGAAGGAGAAGGGGGTTGGGGAAAGGGGGGGACGAAAGGGACGCCACAGCTTTAAGGTCATCAAACCAGATGTCCTTTTGGGTCCACCAGCGTTCCTTCACCCAGGAGAGAGAGAGAGAGAGAGAGAGAGAGAGAGAGAGAGAGAGAGAGAGAGAGAGAGAGAGAGAGAGAGAGAGAGAGAAGGAGAGTTTCTCGCCTCTCCCTCGATCACCCAACAGCCTCGAAAGGAACCCAACTGGCTGTTGCCGTTCTGAATGCCTTTGTGTACAAAAC
>NC_092238.1:30231902-30236902 GCF_036320965.1 Panulirus ornatus | reverse complement strand
TCTCTCTCTCTCTCTCTCTCTCTCTCTTTCCTACCACACCCTCGAGTCACTCAGTCCTCAGCCCAGGGGCCTGGCGATCGGTGCTAGAACCACACACTTTAAGTCCCCATGCTCCCACCAGAGGGCTCCGAGTGTGTACAGTCCTGGTTCACCAACATACATGTACGCTGTTTGTATGGAGAAACGCTGGCGGACCTGGAAGGGAACCCTCTCTCTCTCTCTCTCTCTCTCTCTCTCTCTCTCTCTCTCTCTCTCTCTCCCTCTCTCAGTGTTTGGATCAAATTCGGTTCGAAGCTTCGAGTGCCTGGGCGACTGAAGGTGATCGCTTGGTGAGTAACCCTAAAAGAGGCAGCGACGGAAACATGTCTTAGTCCCTTTGTTGTCTGTCATCTTACAGATAAAATAAGAAAGAAACTAAACCAACTCAAACAAACAAAAAAAAGAAGGAAGCAAGAGAGTTTCTAAAACTGAAACTAGCAAAAAGTGAAACAAACAACTCTTACTAAACGAGTCAAGTATCTCCAAAAAAAAAAAAAAGCTTTTAAATCAAAGTTTCGCATCACATTAGACGTAAAGTAATTTTTCCTGTGATGTTGCCAAGTGCGGGAGAATAACCAAGCCTTATATAACCGAGAATAACCGAGCCTTATATAACCGAGAATAACCAAGCCTTATATAACCGAGAATAACCAAGCCTTATATAACCGAGAATAACCGAGCCTTATATAACCGAGAATAACCGAGCCTTATATAACCGAGAATAACCAAGCCTTATATAACCGAGAATAACCAAGCCTTATATAACCGAAAATAACCGAGCCTTATATAACCGAGAATAACCGAGCCTTATATAACCGAGAATAACCAAGCCTTATATAACCGAGAATAACCGAGCCTTATATAACCGAGAATAACCAAGCCTTATATAACCGAGAATAACCGAGCCGTATATAACCGAGAATAACCAAGCCTTATATAACCGAGAATAACCAAGCCTTATATAACCGAGAATAACCGAGCCTTATATAACCTAACCTAACCGAGCCTTATAATGAACGTCTTCTGTATTCCTCTCAACTTCTGCTCATCTCGGACATTATTTCTTACATTTCTCATTGTGAAATTCTCATTCTATAAATGAGGACTACCGCCAACAACATGAGACCAATCTGTCTCATTCAACACCCACAACATCTTCTCCCTCAAGTGGGAGAACTGGTAGTGAGGAATATACACAAGACGACCCACCAATACTGCACTGGTTAATATTCCTCATGGATATTGGCTATGACCATTCCTGCTATACCATGTTCCGCTATACAGCCTCCTACAATACCAAGTCCCGCTATATCGCATGCCGTTGTATGGAGTCTCGTTATGAAGCGTTCTTCTCTACCGGGTCCTGCTCTACAGCACCGCTAAACCAAACCCTGCTATACAGGACCTCGTTGAACCGAATCCATACACAACAATGTCACCGCTGAGAAAAAAAACGAGAGAAAAGACGCCAGAAAATCATCGAGTCCAACTCACCCTCGTTATCACGACGACTCGGGTAATTACGATCATCATTAGGTCTATTTTGGGGGACTAATTCGGCGTGTCCGTCTGCGACGGTCGTATGTGGGAAGCGATAAGGACCGGAAGTGGCGTGTGCGACTGTTATTATCTGAAGATCAGTTAATGAAGCGTGGGATATGATGATGATGATGATGAAGGTAATTAGCAAGGGGGTGGGGAGGGGTGGGTAGGGGCCCCACTCTGTGATCACTGCACACCTGGATTGAGAGACTGACTGATGTCTATGCAGGAATCACTCGTTTTCCTCCTCCTCCTCTTCTTCCTCCTCTTCTTCTTCTTCTTCCTCTTCTTCTTCTTCTTCTTCTTCTTCTCCTCTTTCCTCATTTCTTCTTTCTGAAGTCTGTCTATCAACTAGTGTCTCTCTCTCTCTCTCTCTCTATCCCTCTCTAATTCATTCTGCAATCTCTCTCTCTCTCTCTCTCTCTCTCTCTCTCTCTCTCTCTCTCTCTCTCTCTCTCTCTCTCTCTCTCTCTCTCTCTCCTCCTTCGTGGGTTCATCAAAAGAGACGAGTCACCGCTGGTCTAGCGTCACCTTTGCTCTCACTTGATTACCTTGAGCAAGGTAATCTGGTTGACGTCTTTCGCCTGGCTCTCCGGAGCATACATAACCCAATTTACCAAGGATACATCGGTGTGTATGTACATATATATATACATATATATATATATATATATATATATATATATATATATATATATATATATATATATATATATATATATATATGTATATATATATATATATGTGTGTGTGTGTGTGTGTGGTGAGAAAAACGATTGGTGGTAGAGGATCAAGTAGAGTATACCAAGAAAGAAACCTGAATTGAGAGAGAGAGAGAGAGAGAGAGAGAGAGAGAGAGAGAGAGAGAGAGAGAGAGAGAGAGAGAGAGAGAGAGAACACGTATGTAAAGGACCCCGACCGTTGACAATCCTGGGGGGGGGGGGGGGGGGATGAGGAGGAGGATGATAACAAGGAGGGGAGGGGGGTTGTTCTTGTCTCCCACCTCCCTCGAGCCCATCCATCCCCCATCCAACCCCACCCCTTGCTCTCCTAACACAGTCCTCCACGTCACTGACCTCACCATGACATCCCCGGCCGGGGGGGGCGGCGTGTGTCCGTCCGCGCCCTGATAATTGGCTACACTGAAGCGTAAAAGTATAGAGGCTACGAAGTCGCCATACTGAAGCGTATGGGCAAAACTAGGGAACTTTTGCGTATATGACACACATCTAAAAACAAAGCGTCTATGTGTGATATCAATCTATACAAGAACAAGGCCGAAGAACACAAAAAATCTTCAAATTTTCTTTTTTTTTCATATGAAACACTAACTATACAAAGGGCCTAGGGTGAACGAGGGGCGGCATGGCGGAGGTATATACGATCCTATAAAAAAACAAAAAATAATACGAAGCTGTAACACAGATCGCGTCACAACGTGTAACGGTGATACAGAAGAAGGTGGGGCTACTGGGTAGGGCAGTACAGATCACCCCACGGACCACGTCTGTTTTCCCCCATTACGGCTCTCTCTCTCTCTCTCTCTCTCTCTCTCTCTCTCTCTCTCTCTCTCTCTCTCGAGATCACCCCCCGAGACCGAGCCGTTGCTCAGCCGATGATCACACGCGCGCGCGCTCTCCCTCCACGAACTCGGCAAATCCAGGGGCAATGACGACCAGAAACTCTGAATTGCCTGCCGGAAAATGGAAGAACTCGTGACCGGGTATCTTCATCACGGACGCACTAAGCACCTAAAACTCCTAGCACACACACACACACACACACACACACACACACAAAGGACAGATTGAAAGAAACCTTCTTTCGGGCGTCCGGAACCGGCGTATCCGATACACAAAACGGCAACACAATCCTATGATATGCTAATGGAGCCGCTGAGAGGGAACGGAACGGCGGCGATAACCGTTTAATTGGAATATTGACTTAAGCTTAAATTTTACTTTCGCTCGAGCTGCGAGTGTGTCAATACTGGGGTCTCGAACCCCGGAGACCACTCAAGCTACGTGCGTTGTGCCCAGTCCGGCACGTTCGAGTGTATTTGTCTGACTCTGTTAAACCCGGTCAGAGTGGATTTCTGCCGTCAGTGGCTGGTGTTGGGTGCTTTTCACTCTCTTAGTTGAGACGGAACTCTTGAGATTTCCATACTGCTTGCTACTCATAACGCTCGTCCGAAATAGCGTCTGCGTCTTTGCGTTTCATGCATCTTTTTCTCCCTTTTTCTTTTACTTTTTGGAGCCCGATTTCCCTAGGCAAAGGACGAGTTGCGTCCTAGCTACGTCTCTTCGTTGTATATCAACGGACTTTTATATTTCTCTCTTGTATCTCCCCCCTGATGGTGTGATTATTACACGAAAGTGCACTTGGGGACTTATCGTGTTTCATTTCCCCGTGGACACATAGGAAATATAATATATATATATATATATATATATATATATATATATATATATATATATATATATATATATATATATATATATATATTAATACAGAGGCTTTAGATCTGTTGGTACTGCATATCTGCGTTCGGTCGTGGAGTGAGGATCGACCCCTCCCAACTCAACACCTCCCTCACCCAGGCTGACTTTGCTGCATACGACCAGCAGTCACACACCCTGGTCAGTCATCCTTTGCAATAATACCTTCTAGCCCTCACGATCTGCCTGCATTCACCGCGCTCCTCCAACCCCGTCAGCGTTCTGCCCCGCACCTCATATGACCATCATGCTTCCGTCCTTCTTTATCTCCCCGTCACACCCCCACGGCCGGCCGCTCGTCCTCCGAATAACACCATCGGATACATCCTTTTCACGTCTTTACTCATCTTTTCTTTTTTCTCTTCTTATCTTTTCCAACTCCCAACCGACGGGCGTCGGATGTCTGTCCTTCTTCGCTTTATCCCTGACGTAACGCGCGTCGTCTACGAAAGAAGACCTGATTGCGTATCCATCACGCAAGGCCTTTGTAATGCGAGTTAAGCAATCACCTCATGATGACTCCTTGCGTCATTTTCATCAAGGCTTCTCCCTACTGACGAAGGAAGTTCATAGCGCATGTGTACCTTCTTCATTCACTACTCTCTCTCTCTCTCTCTCTCTCTCTCTCTCTCTCTCTCTCTCTCTCTCTCTCTCTCTCTCTCTCGTTCCAAACAACTTCACACTGCGACATTTTCCCCTCAGGGGCGCGACAGTTTGGTAGTTGTTACGTATTCCGCCTGGCTTGAACGCCCCCTCCTCCTCTTGTCGGGCGCTGCTGCCGTCGTCCTCTGCATCACTCCCCCTACTGTGACTTAATTAGGACTGACAATCAAATCGTCTCACATCATCTGTGATCATCATCATCATTACCGCCACCGTGACGCACCGTGACGATCATGCCACACGATCACCCAATGCTAT
>NC_092238.1:30124402-30226902 GCF_036320965.1 Panulirus ornatus | reverse complement strand
CGAAACTGTCTATATATCAAAGTTCAATCATATATATATACACATGCATTTATATACACATATATACATAGAAATCGCACTTAATTAGCACAATGAAATATACAAGCATAAACACACACATACGTACGTAATTTTAAACATACAGACACGTACATACAAATACACGCATTAGATACATATACACGCAGATAATCGCAAATACAAGAACACAAACACACACAACAAAAACAATCAAGAGTAAAACCTCACAAATATGTTAAACAAAGAAAACCATTTTTTTCCCCAGTCTTTTATACTTAGTTTCCTTTAGTGAAAATTTCCGTTAATCGTAAATGCAAAATGAGGGACTTTAATTTCGTTTAACATGCAACTTAATTCCGAAAGTAATTAACATCCTTTTTCATTATGTTTCGTGTGAAGGCTGTGTTCAAGGTCATAATTTCATTTATATATATATATATATATATATATATATATATATATATATATATATTTTTTTTTTTTTTCATACTATTCGCCATTTCCCGCGATAGCGAGGTAGCGTTAAGAACAGAGGACTGGGCCTTTTTTGGAATATCCTCACCTGGCCCTCTTCTCTGTTCCTTCTTTTTGGAAAAAAAAAAAAAAAAAAAAAAAATATATATATATATATATATATATATATATATATATATATATATATATATATATATATCACTCTTCCCATTGAAATAAGCAACTTATAGACGAAAATCATTAGCGTAGAAGTTAAAACTGTCATTTCCTTGCCTCATTATCAGTCAACAAAGTAAGCAATCGTAAAGAAAAAAAAAAGAAATGAGACAATAATAACGCGAAGAATGACGCAAGATCGAAATGAACGCAACAACAGGGCAAGTTCACAGAACGTGGCATAACACGTTCGGGGTCTCGGCGGGAGGGCATATTCATTTGCGTATGTTTGTATGCATGAGTTCTTGCGTAAGTGCATTGTTATGGGGGAGGGGGGGTGGGGAGGGGCTTTACTGCTTGTTTTAATACACTTTGTGTTTTAGGCGGCGAGGAAGGGAGGGAAGGGGGCGGGGCGGGAGGGTAAACACAGGAGCAACAGAATACTAAAAGAAGGTAAATTGAAATGAGCTTCCTCAACTTCCCTCCCCTCTCTGAGAGAGAGAGAGAGAGAGAGAGAGAGAGAGAGAGAGAGAGAGAGAGAGAGAGAGAGAGAGAGAGAGAGAGAGAGAGAGAGAGAGAGAGAATGAAACGTACTGAAAACAAACAAAAAAAGTCTATATAAGGTTCACTAATGCCACTGAAACAGATGATCATATATTTGCCAAGTAACAGACAATAAACGGCAATGGAGCGCAATGTAAAGAAAATGGTCCAGATGCAATTTACATAAAAAAAAAAAACTGAGTAGGTCATCGAGAGAAAATGGGAGCGAGAGCTCTATTACGGTTGTAGTTTAGGAAAACGAGTCTACCACCCAGGCAGGTGGCTCGCTTGCTCAGCCCAGGGGCATATACTGCATATTATATATATATATATATATATATATATATATATATATATATATATATATATATATATATATATATATACAATATATTCTTTCTTTCTTTCATACTATTCGCCATTTCCCGCGTCATCGAGGTAGCGTTAAGAACAGAGAACTGGGCCTCTGAGGAAACATCCTCACCCGGCCCCTTCTCTGTTCCTTCCTTTGGAAAATTAAAAAAAAAGAAAAAAAAGAGAGGGGAGGATTTCCAGACCCCCCCGCTACTTTCCCTTTTAGTCGCCTTATACTAAAACTTATGAAGAAAAATATCCTCACATGAATCCACTCACCATCAATTGCGATCACACAAAAGATCAAAGAAATAACCCATGTTAACCACACCATCACCCAACCTAATCACTGTGTACCAGAAAGCCAACCGGAGCACCAACCATCATGGTACGAAACACAAGACCAGCATCAACTAACTCTGGTGAACCCAGCCAACCTCCCATCCTCCACCCTCACCTCTCACATCCCTTCACCCTAAAAATACAAGCTCACAAACATACTCACGAATCACCGCTCAGAAATATATCACGGGCCAGCAGTGCCCCTAAGCAAGACAGTCATGAAAATCATACACAAACCCCCATCCTGACGCAGCTGGTCACCCACCCTCCCACTCCCACTCAGAACTCAATCAAAACCTGGAGAACTCCCACCCACAAAAACCCTGGCCCGATGGCGACCACAAATTTACAAATATTTTCAACTACTCCTGGCGACCGAACAACGTTCCAAAACATCTAAAAACTGGCCTACACAGTAACCATCCTGAAAAAACCACCATGTGACAATACTTTCCTCCCTCTTATTGCCCCGTGTCACTAATACTACCGTCAATATCCCGACGCCACCACTGATCGACAAGGGAGCTCACGAAAGTGTTCCGCTCTCGTTCACACAGCGTGGCTCAGGACCCAATGATTCATCACCAGACTTCACGCGAACCTCACACACAACGCAGTGTGGTGGACTCCGACCTGATCCCCTCCTTCCCCCGGCTCGCACAGTACCAGTCACAACAGATATCAGGGAAGCCTTCACCGCTATCCCTCGACGCATCTTTACTCAAATGAAATTTGACGCCACCATCCTTGAAAATTAGAGAAAATAAAACAAATCCTTGGCCAACTTCCTACCTCGCCGCTGAGCCAGAATCAATCACAAAAACCTCACGTCTAAGATCCTCTAGCTCTGCAGTGGGGTTCCCAAGGGAGCGCTCCTTTCTCCAACCTTATTCAGTCTCCCTACATGGCCTCCCATCACCTCTCGCAGACCACAGTGTGAAGCCCCTTTTCATACGGAGGTGAAAACTCTGACCTCATCGCGGTACAGAGACACCGCTCGCTTAACACCAAACACGCAACACCACATCATGCAAACAGGAGCATTGTCACACCTCAAACGGAATGTCTGTGTTCTTACAGAAAGCCATCGTCACCATCTTAACCCCTGCACCCTACTATAACCCTCATTGAACTCCCAAATCAACGGAACATCAAACACACAAAGTATCACACGCGACATACACACTCTCCTCACACCACCACCACCACCATCAACACAAAAGACAGACCGTAAAATAACGCCCTCAGACCACTCGATGGCACCAATTTTTGGGGGCAGGAAAAATGATCCCTTTGTATGTTCTGCAAACAATGCACCCGCTCCACCCTCAACTACGCCTCACCTGCTGGGTCGTCCAACCCGTCATCAACAAATATAACTATACACACCAGAACACTCACAGAAATCACTGGCCCCCCTGGGCGACCACAAACATTCAACACCCATACAACGAGACAAAAACACGCTCAATGTGGTCCCACCTCACCCTGCTTGGCACTCAAAGAGTTTCCACAAACAGCACTCTAGATCCCTCCCACTTCGAACCCCTCCGTAACCACCCCACCAAAACTAAACCAAAGTTAGAGGAATAAATAAAGCTTCAACCCCCACACTCCCTCCTGGTTCATAATAAAGCAACCTATACTTAACAGAGATCGAGCTCCTCCTCCTCCTCCAACGCGACGTTGACAAGATAAATACGCACCGCAGTGACTCGACAAGCGCTAAAAACTGCTCTCCCTCCCAGCCCGGCCTTACGCTCCTCCACCCGACCAAACACCAGCTTGAAACTAAACTCCGCAGGCGTGTGCCAGTTTCTCTCTCTCTCTCTCTCTCTCTCTCTCTCTCTCTCTCGTCCGCTAATTTTTTCGGTGGGGGGGAGGACACCACGCCCGTCTCTCCACACACACACACACACACACACACACACACACACGCACACACATGCACCAGCTCGCTACATCACAAGCCCCCCTTCCCCCCTCCTCCTCCTCCTCTCTCACTCACGCCCAAGCTCAAAGTTCCATACTAAAGACAGTACACACACACACACACACACACACACACACACACACACACACACAAACACACAACACACACACCTGCATTGCCCTGCTACACCCCTCCCTCCCTCCCTCCCTCCCCGGACGTGCTCACATTACCACATTTCTAGACAAATGGTCTGGCTTCCTGAAGGCTGGTGTGGGAACATTAGCGAGGGGGAATATTAACACAGCAAAATAACTGTGTGTGTGTGTGTGTGTGTGTGTGTGTGTGTGTGTGTGTGTGTGTGTGTGTGTCCCTGGGAACTGGAGGGAAAGAATAATATCCCTGCGTCTTTTGCGTGTTGTAGAGGGCGATTAAGAGGGGCGGAAGAGGGAGGGGGCTGGGGTTGGAGAGCGTCCCCTCCTGTCTTACTCTCCGAAAGCAGAAACAAAAGAATGGACCACGTGTGGATTTCTTCTTCTTTTTTTTTTTTTTCCTCCAAGGTTCAGTTATTTGTTCTTCACGCTACCTCGCTCATGCGGGAAATAACGAGCATGCATCCACACAGACACACAGAGACAGACAGACATATATATATATATATATATATATATATATATAGAGAGAGAGAGAGAGAGAGAGAGAGAGAGAGAGAGAGAGAGAGAGCGCTGTAAATACTGAAACAGTCTGGCGTGCTGAATCGCGCTTTCCTGGACATATTCTCGAGCCAACAATTTCGGGTCAGAGTCGATGCTGCCGTTTATATTACAGGAGCGACATGGGAGTTAATGTTGGAGCAGCTGGTGGCAACACGGGCTCTGGATGCCTTCTGCATAGGGGAATACATATGCAGGGTCAGAGGGAGGCTTCATAAACAAGAGGCATTATAACCTTGCGGGGCAATCATGGTGTGTGTGCATGTGGGGGCCATGAGTGTGTGTTTTATGTGTGTGTGTTGTGTGTGTGTGTGTGTGTGTGTGTGTGTGTGTGTGTGTGTGTGTGTGTGTGTTTCTGTTCGTGTGTGAGCTTGCTTGTGTTTGCCTGTGTACGCTAATCTTATTTTCCCTGTGTGTCTGAGAGTGTTTGTATGTAATATGGATGAGTGTCATCTGTCTGATTGCATGTGTGATTAATAACGGGGAGGGGTTTTCTATTCTTTTACACTCGTGTTGTTACCCAGTCTCTCTTAACCTTGCACACACACACACATACACACACACACACACACACACGCAACACAAACTAGGTCAGGTGCACATTTATCGACCAGCATCGAGGGGAGGGACGAGCACTTGGGCTGGGTGTGGGCCGACTGCCGCGCCCGGGGTTCGAACCCATGCGGACCCTGACCCAGGTGTGTGTGTGTGTTGTGTGTGTGTGTGTGTGTGTGTGTGTGTGTGTGTGTGGATTTATCACTCTCTCTACGTCCTATCTCACTGTTTTACTTTCTCTCTACGTCCCTTCCCTCCCTGTATCTCACCCCACTCCCCTTCTCTCCCCACCCATCTCCCCTCCCCTTCCCAATTCTTCCCCCCTGACTCTCATACTCTCTTTAGGGCCCGAATGCTCTCTCTCTCTCTCTCTCTCTCTCTCTCTCTCTCTCTCTCTCTCTCTCTCTCTCTCTCTCTCCTATCTACCCCTTCCTTCCCTCTACGCCACTTCCGCCTCTCTCCCCACGTCTCGGCGTCGTACACAGATAAACATGTCATCACAGGGGAAGATATTTACTCCCTGGTGGTCTGGGAGGAAAACGAAGTGCTGTGGCCTGTGTGTGCGTTCGTCCACGTCCGATGTAAGAGCGAGGAACTGAGAGGGTGCAAGTGTGACTCCTTGAGGTCGGGAGGGATCGCTGCAAGGAGTCGTTAACTTCCTGATGGCGAAGGCCATGACCTTTTTCATTAGTGATGGTTTTCGTTTATAACTTGCACTCTATTGAGAAAAAGTGCGGAAAGCCATGAATCCTTTGATGAGTGCAGGTCGGATCAAACTATAACTTAAGTGTGAGGATTAAAAACAAATCAAGATGATTAAACAGGAGAGAATCATGAAAGATTAATTTAATGCTCTTCACTAACAGCTGAAGAGTATAGGTCGCCTCCGGGCAGAATGCAATAAACACGGTTGAGAATTAATGGGGAAAAAAATAATAATTTGGTAAAGACAGTGCCTGAAACCAAGATGTACCAGAACAACATTTTGAGTCATGCCAAGACGACTATTACTGGGCTTAGTAAAAGAGGTTGAAGATGCTGACTTCTAAAGGTTTAAGGTATTCTGTAAAGGTATTGTATCTGAAAGTTAATGGTATTCTGTAAAGTGTAAGAGGTATGGTATGTCCCCTTAAGTAGTAATGGATTTCAAAGTGTATGAGCGAGAGGTATTACCTGTAAAATGTATGCGAAATTTAATGTATTTGGCTAAATGAATGGATCTGTAATAGTGAAACAAACGATCTAAAGTATATGTTGTACACAGACAATAATTTCGCTTTCATGTCACAGTGACAACGGCCTACTTAAGTTAATAGGTATTGTAAAGTGTACTGGTGTTTCTGTAAAGTGTACTGGTATTTCTGTAAAGTGTACTGGTATTTCTGTAAAGTGTAATGGTATTTCTGTAAAGTGTACTGGTATTTCTGTAAAGTGTAACTGGTATTTCTGTAAAGTGTAATGGTATTTCTGTAAAGTGTATGGTATTTCTGTAAAGTGTACTGGTATTTCTGTAAAGTGTACTGGTATTTCTGTAAAGTGTAAAGTGTACTGGTATTTCTTCTCAAGTCATCCGTTCGTTTCCTTACTTTTACCAAGATAATCTCTGTTTCTGGTCACACACGACCACAAAGAGCATCAAAAGTACAAAACAGATAAACATCACTATTATCATTATTATCATTATGATAATTTCAGCTATTACCATTAGAATTAGTCATTTATCATTACATTATTGTTATTGTTATCAGCATAATTAAGCCATTACCATCAAAGTTAGTTATTCATACTATTGTCATTATAATCAATATAGTAGTAATACTACTACTACTACTAATAATAATAATAATAACAATAATAATAATTATAATAATAACTATATACAAATGATGATAATTCTGTACGTCGTATTACTGTAGGACGGAGTAAAAGCTTACCCTGAGGCATTTTACCTGCTATAAATCACACACAGGATTTACGTACATATATATCCCCAAGACAGGCATTACGATAGAGTCGAAATTCAACTGTTATTCTTACGACTCGATACCCTGGCCTCTATGTCAGAGTGAGGGAGGGCATATAGTGCTTTACACTAACATCGGTCTTGCTCTTATATCTGAAAACTTTGTGTTCATAAATAATACATCACCAACAGACACACACACACACACACACACACACACACACAAATATAAATATATATATATATATATATATATATATATATATATATATATATATATATATATATATATATATATATTACACGAAAGTGCACTTGGGAACTCACAGGAATATATATATATATATATATATATATATATATATATATATATATATATATATATATATATAGAGAGAGAGAGAGAGAGAGAGAGAGAGAGAGAGAGAGAGAGAGAGAGAGAGAGAGAGAGAGGTTCCCGTGGTTATTTCAAGAGCGACAACACCTTCAGCGAATGTGTACATCACCGTCCATGGACGAGGGGGAGTGCCATTTCCCAGTTACTGGGAGCAGCGCACAGCCTTGGCGCTACAGACGCTCCCGGAAGAGGGCAGATGGGGGATCGGTTGGTCATGTATCACATTCCCGTCCTGACTGTCGACTCCAACCTCAGCGCTCGACTTGATCATGCCGAGCGCTGTTCTCCCTTGCCCACATTCCACACACACACCCACCCCACGACTCTCACTCTACCAGGCGACCCAGGTGGTAAGTGATGTCAACCCAGCAGGAGTTGATGTGAGTGGAGGTTGATGGGACGAGATGATGATCATAACACTACTGTGTCCACAAAGGCGATGAATTCAATGGACACACACACAGACACACACACACACACACATATATATATATATATATATATATATATATATATATATATATATATATATATATATATATATATATATATATATATACCACTATTAGGAGCGAAATACACAAGTGCACACAGAACAATCACCGGCTGCCCAGCAACACCCAACACTCAGCACCCTCACAGTGAAACAAAGATCCTCCCAAACCACTCTATGACTAACCACGCAACCTCCCACGTAAAGAAACAACAGGTTATCCCCCTGCCTGACACTTCAGTAACACCCGACAAGCATTAAACAACCCATCTCTCTACTCAGTCTTCAACTTCACCCAACCAGACGTACACTCATGAGCAACCACACTCCCTAGACATACTAGAGTCACGCTCTCCCTTCCAAACTCTCTGGACGTCCCGTCACTGCGAAACTACAAGCACTGTTTCAGTATATCCCAAGGTACCTTCATGCTCACAGTGCAACTACCATTATGAAGTCATCGAGCACTTGTTACTCAAATACCCTGCTTTCTCTGCGCATAAACGCATACAAAACATCACAACAGAGACTCCTGGGTCAGGTAACACACACACACACTACACACACACACATATATATATATATATATATATATATATATATATATATATATATATATATATATATATATATATATAAACGCTATAATCTTTTTAACATACGACTGACGAACTAAATAGTAAGATATTCTCTCCTTCATGGCTTGAATTTCTAGGGAAATGCTTGGGTGGTTCACGAGTCCTAACCAGTTAATTCAGCCTTCATACACGGATGTCGAGTAATCCAAACCCCTATACAGGAAAGTCAACTGAGCCAAACCCTCATACAGAGGTGGCGGAGGGAACAAAGCCCTCATAACGAAGCACCCCCACCATACACCCAGGGGTGTAAACAAAGCCCTCATAAAGGGGTGATGAGTAAACCAAACCCTTATAATACTGCATAGGGATGTCGAGTGAACAGACCCTTAAGACAGGGAGGGAGGTGGTGTGTCAAGTGAGGCCAAGCCCTCATCCACAGGGCGTCGAGAGGGACGTAAACCTTTATAAAGGTGTCCAGTGAACCAAGCCGAGAGAGAGCTCAGCCCTCACATCGCACCGTCCTCACCTGCCCCACCCTCTGCTTCGAGGCCCCGACCTACCCTTGCACTCGTATCAAAACCTCAAAACTATCCACCTATCGGTGATCGCATTTGGCACCAACGATCATTTCATGTGAAATAGACGTACGTACGGGGCCCACACTACACTACAGTATCGCATATTAAGTAAAATCCTAAATCTACATGAAAATAAAAATAAAAAAATCATAATCATTAATGGATCTGATGGACCAAGGAGACGTAGCGAAGTATGTCTCTTCTGAAGTCATATAAATACACGACTTTAAACCACGAACCTGGTTAAAGCGTTCCTGGGTTGTCTGCGTCAAGTCCCGTCCACCCGGCTCTCACTCATGCTTCTGCGATCAATATTCCATTTCGCTACACCCTTAAGATAAAGCACTAACAACACACCGGATTGCAAACGGGCAATTCTCTCGGGGAGCCTTGTATAAGGCCCGACGCACCTGCCGATGATTGGGGTCACCACATGACTAAGATGGGACTTCTTGGACGAGACACACATGTGTGTTGAGCGTTGCCAGAACGTTTGTTGCAACTGTCGTACGGCGTAAGTCCCTGGGCCTTTTTAATAATTCCCACTATCGCAAAAACCTCTGTGGAAATTCTACGCGTGGAAAGTAATCCTATACAGTGATTGTGACGTTACGTAAGTTGCAGTCTAAGAATTAATCGTCGAAATAGAGGTTTACTTTGTTATTCATCGTTTGTTTGGCAGCACGTGATGCGCAAGCGTTCCATGCGTCTCTCTTGTCATATCATCACATATTCCCTCTGTTGAGATGAAGATGTTTGACCACTAACCGACGAGTACCGAGGGGACATATCTACATGGCCCGGAATATGTCATTATCTGTCGAGAATTCTCTCTCTCTCTCTCTCTCTCTCTCTCTCTCTCTCTCTCTCTCTCTCTCTCTCTCTCTCTCTCGTGGACAGAGATATTTAGGAAACTGCAAAATCGCTTGCCGTACTTATTTAGACCAATGTCTTTTATTATAGAACTGCGTCCTTATTTAAACTAATATCTTGTACAGGATTTACAGCCATATATATTTAACCTAATACTTGCTTTCCTGGTTATCCTGTGGGACATCTACTTGTAGGAACTTGTGAGGATGTATGGTGACTGATGAGGGAAATGAGGGCGCGATGAGTTACGGTGGTGGGGTCTCGGGCGTGATGAATCGTTGTGGAGGAAACGAGGGAGTGATGGGTTATTGTGGGAAACGAGGGAGTGATGGGTTATTGTGGGAAACGAGGGAGTGATGGGTTATTGTGGGAAACGAGGGAGTGATGGGTTATTGTGGGGGAAACAAGGGAGTGATGGGTTATTGTGGGGGAAACAAGGGAGTGATGGGTTATTGTGGGAAACGAGGGAGTGATGGGTTATTGTGGGGGAAACAAGGGAGTGATGGGTTATTGTGGGAAACGAGGGAGGGATGGGTTATTGTGGGAAACGAGGGAGGGATGGGTTATTGTGGGGAAACGAGGGAGCGATGGGTTGTTGTGGGAAACGAGGGAGGGATGGGTTATTGTGGGAAACGAGGGAGTGATGGGTTATTGTGGGAAACGAGGGAGTGATGGGTTATTGTGGGAAACGAGGGAGGGATGGGTTATTGTGGGAAACCAGGGAGTGATGGGTTATTGTGGGAAACGAAGGAGGGATGGGTTATTGTGGGAAACGAGGGAGTGATGGGTTATTGTGGGAAACGAGGGAGTGATGGGTTATTGTGGGAAACGAGGGAGTGATGGGTTATTGTGGGAAACGAGGGAGGGATGGGTTATTGTGGGAAACCAGGGAGTGATGGGTTATTGTGGGAAACGAAGGAGGGATGGGTTATTGTGGGAAACGAGGGAGTGATGGGTTATTGTGGGAAACGAGGGAGTGATGGGTTATTGTGGGAAACGAGGGAGGGATGGGTTATTGTGGGAAACGAGGGAGCGATGGGTTATTGTGGGGAAACGAAGGGAGCGATGGGTTATTGTGGGAAACGAGGGAGTGATGGGTTATTGCGGGAAACGAGGGAGGGATGGGTTATTGTGGGGAAACGAGGGAGTGATGGGTTATTGTGGGAAACGAGGGAGTGATGGGTTATTGTGGGAAACGAGGGAGGGATGGGTTATTGTGGGGAAACGAGGGAGCGATGGGTTATTGTGGGGAAACGAGGGAGCGATGGGTTATTGTGGGGAAACGAGGGAGTGATGGGTTATTGTGGGAAACGAGGGAGGGAAGGGTTAATGTGGGGAACGAGGGAGGGATGGGTTATTGTGGGAAACGAGGGAGGGAAGGGTTAATGTGGGGAACGAGGGAGGGATGGGTTGTTGTGGGAAACGAGGGATTAATGGGTTGTTGTGGGAAACGAGGTGATTAATGGGTTGTTGTGGGGAACGAGGGAGGGATGGGTTGTTGTGGGAAACGAGGTGATTAATGGGTTGTTGTGTTGTCTGTGGATGTGTTGAATTGGTTTGATGGAATGACCGCGTAATGAGTTGATGTGGGGGAGGATTAGATTGATGAGTTGACGTGGGGGATAATGGTGATGAGTTGATGTGGGGGAAGATGGAGTGATGAGTTGATATGGGATATGATAGATTTGATGAGTTGATGTGGAGGAATGATAGAGTGATGAGTCAATATGGGGGATGATGGAGTGACGAGTTGATGTGGTGGATAACAGAGTGATGAATTGACGTGGGGGGATGACAGAGTGATGAGTTGACGTGGGGGATGGTAGAGTTATGAGCTGGTGTGAGGTTTTGATGAGTTGATGTGGGGGAATGATAGAGTGATGAGTCAATATGGGGGATGATGGAGTGACGAGTTGATGTGGGGGGGATAATAATGATGAGTTGACGTGGGGGGATGACAGAGTGATGAGTTGACGTGGGGGGATGGTAGAGTGATGAGCTGGTGTGAGGTACAAGGTTCTTGACGAGTCCCCCACGATGCTCTTCTCTGTGAATCACCTAAAATAAGATTTGCATCTCTGACTCTCTGAGCAAAAACGGACGAATCAATTTCGCTGGGAAAACTACCATTCTTTAACTGCTGGTTGGCAATTACGTGTTATCGCCAGCGCCCTTCTTTCTCAAGAGCAATTTTCAGAAGGGCCTGAAATTTCCATGAGAGATACGTCGCAGGACGAGTACAATGGTATAGTGATGATACAAACATGTTCAAGTCGTTGTCTCAAAGGGACAAACGTATATATTTTTCTACCTTATCGTCAGGTAGGTAATGTATCGATGCCCCAGCCTTTGTTTCGAGGAAGTTCAAACGATCGTAATCGGTGTTCGTTGGGTCGGGTGGTTCACTGCTTCAGTGTTTCGCGAGAAATGACGACATATAGCGAAGTGCTCGAGAGTACGTGGGAACGACAGAAACTGGGGTACTTGATCCATGACGAGGCGACAGAAAATGGGGTACTTGATCCACGACGAGACGACAGAAAATGGAGTACCTGATCCATGACGAGGCGACAGAAAATGGGGTACTTGATCCATGACGATGCTTATCTTCTTCTGGCTATGGTGTTACAACTTGATAGAAGAGGATAGCGTATAGCCGGAGACATCGGCCTAACCCACCATTACACAGTGACACGTACTCCACTGGTCCATACGCATGTAGTTACTGTCTCCACCCAACGGTAGTTACACGAGCTGCCGCCAGTTGTATGGTTGTTATAATCATCGCGGCAGTGGATGAAGGTAGAGACACATATGTGTGTGCAGGTATGTAGGCTAACCACATAGCCACGCGAGTGAACAACCCAGTTCTCTGCTCGGCTATGTCGTATGTGAGATGCTGTATTACCCTAACTGTCTATCACTGGGCTAGTGTGTGTGTGTGTGTGTGTGTGTGTGTGTGTGTGTGTGTGTGTGTGTGTGTGTGTGTGCACTTCAGCGTAAAGACATGGTCAATACATACAAGTTTAAGAGACGGGATCTTACTAGTGTAAAACTCTCTCTCTTCGTAACACACATAACACACACTCACAGGGAAATCATATATGTACACACATATCCTCAACCCCATTACGAGGTCATTAATACGTAACTCACATATCCTCAACCCCATTACGAGGTCATTAATACGTAACTCACATATCTTCAACCCCATTACGAGGTCATTAATACGTAACTCACATATCCTCAACCCCATTACGAGGTCATTAATACGTAACTCACTCGTCCCCAACCCCATTACGAGGTCATTAATACGTAACTCACATATCCTCAACCCCATTACGAGGTCATTAATACGTAACTCACATATCCTCTACCCCATTACGAGGTCATTAATACGTAACTCACTCGTCCCCAACCCCATTACGAGGTCATTAATACGTAACTCACATATCCTCAACCCCATTACGAGGTCATTAATACGTAACTCACATATCCTCTACCCCATTATGAGGTCATTAATACGTAACTCACTCGTCCCCCATTAGTACCTATTTGGTCCCTCATCGGTGGTGGTTTTCCAGTGTCCCTATTCCAATACCCATTATTCCCCCGATACGTTCTCGCCCAATTCCTCCCCCATTTTCGTCGACCATTTCAGTCCAATTCTTTTCATGCCTGCCAAATCCGCTGTCGGTATCCCGATCAAGTCGGCTGCCCGAGCGAGTTTCTCTCTCTCTCTCTCTCTCTCTCTCTCTCTCTCTCTCTCTCTCTCTCTCTCTCTCTCTCTCTCTCGCTCGATTTTGTGGCTTGACTTTATTTTCACTAAAAAAAAAAACCCGAAATATTTCAGATGTTGTTTCCTCCTGGGGGGGGGGGGGGGGGGCAGACGTGTGCCTCTCCGGGGTAAGTGTTGGGTGGTGGGGGGGGGGGAGGTGGAAGGAGAGGAGGGAGGGAGGGAGGAGGTAAGGGGATGGGGTGGGGGGGGGGGAAGAGAGCTGGAGGAAAAGCAGACCATAAATTAAAGTTAAAAAGTTAGTTATTACCCAAGATGATTGGAGGCGGGGGGGGGGGGGCGGGTCAGGTACGCTGAGGATGGAGAGAGAGAGAGAGAGAGAGAGAGAGAGAGAGAGAGAGAGAGAGAGAGAGAGAGAGAGAGAGAGAGAGAGAGAGAGAGGGGGGGGAGGGAGGGATTGCTGGAAGTGTTGGAGAGTCGTGAGGGAGATTTAAGAGTATTGGGGGAAGACTGGAGAATGGTGGAGATATGTGGGGAAATCGGAGAAAGAGTGCGTGTGTGTGTGTGTGTGAGGGTGTGTGGGAGTGGGTGAGGGTCGGTCTTACGGTGTACTGCGAACGTATGCAGATGACTGAGAGAGAGAGAGAGAGAGAGAGAGAGAGAGAGAGAGAGAGAGAGAGAGAGAGAGAGGAGATAAAAAATATAATCTGGAAATATCAGAAAAAAAAGATTTGAGGAGGATTGGGAATGAGGACTGGGGTGGATTGGGGTGTTGAGTTTCGGTGGAGGAGGGGAGGAGGAGGGGGAATGTGCTGGGAAGACGTGTGGGGTATATAAGGGGTTTGGGTTTAGCCGAAGGTGCCCCCCCCAGAGAAGGACTGAAGAGTTTAAGGCGATAACGATTTGCCTTCACGAGAGGTGGAGAGCGACTCGAACAGACGTGGTGTGTGTGGGGGGGAGTGTGTGTGTGTGTGTGTGTGTGTGTGTGTGTGTGTGTGTGTGTGTGTGTGTGTGTGTGTGTGTGTGTGTGGGAGAGGAGAGGGGAGGGAGGTAAGCATGTAATGGGGGGGGGAGGGGAGGAAATTAGGGAGTGGTAAGGAAGAGATGAATATCTAACACAGGGTGGAGAGATATCTAACGGAGGCTGGAGATATCTCTAACGGAGGTGGAGGGATACCTAATGGAGGTTTGGGAGGGACTTTGCTGGGGTGATGGGGTTTTGGTGTGTGTGTGTGTGTGTGTGTGTGGGGAGAGAGGGGAAGATGATGACTGTGGGAGATTAGGGTAGGTTGGGAGAGACAAAATACGACATTTGGGTAGCCCTACGGGAGGCAGAGGGTCTCTCTCTGCCATCAAGGGTGGTTAAGAGGAATAGGTATGGGTGAAAATCTAATATGAAGAGGAATGGGGAAGGGGCAGGGAAGATCTGAGAAGGCAGCCAGATGCTTGGGGAGAGGAGAGAGAGAGAGGGATTGAGGGAGGGATTGGGGTGGAGGTGGAAGCGAATGGAAAATGCTTCCGGTGGTTTGTGAGCGCCGCGAGAAGACGGTGGGAGTCACGCATGAGGTGCAGCGATGAGAGTCGGTCAGACAAGGTCGAGGAAGATTGAGGAAAAGTTGTGAGGAACACCAAGTCGGGATATGAGTGAAGGTGGCAAGGGGGAGGGTGGAAGATGGAAGGCCAATGACAATTGAGGAGCGAGTAGAGGAGAGAGTAGAGGAGCGAGTAGAGAAGAGAGTAGAGGAAAGAGAGTAGAGTAGAGAGTGGAGGGGACAGAGTAGAGGAGAGAGTTGAGGAGAGAGTAGAGGACAGAGTTGAGAAGAGAGTAGAGGAAAGAGAGTAGAGTAGAGAGTGGAGGAGAGAGCTGAGGAGAGAGAGTAGAGGAGAGAGTTGAGGTGAGAGTTGAGGAGAGAGTAGAGGAGAAAGTAGAGGAGAGAGTAGAGGAGAGAGTTGAGGTGAGAGTAGAGGAGAGAAAGTAGCGGAGAGAGTTGAGGTGAGAGTAGAGGAGAGAGAGTAGAGGAGAGAGTTGAGGTGAGAGGTGAGGAACAGCGTTGGTCAAAGGTAGCGCCACGACGGGGGGGTTTGTGTCGTTGTGCTGGTGTTATGGACGGCTTGAGGAAGGGAGGAAGGACCCGATGCTCGTGAGACACCAGAGAAGAGGATCAGATCAACTTCAGAATGCAGTGGGGGGGGGGGGAGCTTGTCAGCTGAGAGATGGCAGGGGGGGAGGGGTTATTAAGACCTTTATGGGAGAGAGAGAGAGAGAGAGAGAGAGAGAGAGAGAGAGAGAGAGAGAGAGAGAGAGAGAGAGAGAGAGAGAGAGCACAAGACTGGCCTTCATCGAGATAAACAAACAGAAAGTGTTTAAGTAAGCGTGTGTATCGTGTCAACTTACCTTCCCCCAAGCCAAGGCCCAGGACGGTCGAGCCTACACTCAGAATAAACAAACAACAAAAAAAAAATGATGATGCTCACTTTTAACTTGAGGGAGGAAAAAAAGAAGAAAAAAGAAAGAAAGAAAAACACGTAGAGGGGAAAAATATGAAAGATCCTTCGTTCCCTCAGGGAGAGGAGTGTGTGTGTGTGTGTGTGGTGAGTGTGTGTGTGTGTGTGTGTGTGTGTGTGTGTATGTGTGTGTGTGTGTGTGTGTGTGTGTGTGTGTGTGTGTGTGTGTTGTGTTTGTGTTGTGTGTGTGTGTGTGTGTGTGTGTAGGGGGGAGGGGGAGGAAGGGGAGAAGGAAAGGAGAGGGGTAGGGAGTGGAGGAGACATGATGGGGTAGACATGATGATGAAGACGACTGCAGAGAAGACTGGGTGAGCATGCGAGAGAGAGAGAGAGAGAGAGAGAGAGAGAGAGAGAGAGAGAGAGAGAGAGAGAGAGAGAGAGAGAGAGAGAGAGAGAGAGAAATCGGATTTTTACGCTGTAGCGCAAAAAAAAAAAGTCACTCTCACATTTATTTGTTTCCACTTGCAATACTTGCAGGTAAACGCTGTTGCAACAGCAGCAGGATGCGCTACGTATGAGAAGCATCAGGTGCTAGCGAACACCGCTAAACTCGACCGACAAATTCACTCGACCTCAGACTGTAATTCTCAGAGATACGGCGAATACGAGGTGTTGATCCTCTCTTGCTGCAGAGCGGGATTTAATGCTCTTTAACACACACGCGACTGTAGTATTCAACACCTCTCACCTACACTCAATGATCCCGTTACTATAAAAGTTTATAGTTTTCTCCCCTTGCATATATATCTCCTTTGCTTTGAATGATTGACTACCTGTATTAAAAACCTACCTTTGTTTTGCACTTATTCAAGCAACTATTGGACTTTTGAGAAAAAGAAATATACATACGACTCGTAAGCTGCAGGAAAAATCGTCCAGGCATGAACGCATCTCCCGGTGATTTCATTTGAGAATGCACTTCTGAAATTCTTTAAAATGTAGCGAAGAAGAAGCTACCTCTCCCGCTCTGCCCCCATGTACTGAAGTAATGGTAGGTATTTCATATTTTTGAGAAGTATTCTTTGAAACAATGGAAAAAGGACCTCTTTTGTCATTTTCTTTGTTGTAGAGATGAGAGGCCTGGTAATATCTACGTATTTCTGTAGGCCTAAGTATGTATGTATGAATATATGTATATACGTATCTAGCTATTTATCTATCTGTCTGTAGATAGATAATCAGCGATGAAAATCCTTTCCTCAAATTTTATTGTCTTCTCGAAGGGCTATATTGTATTAACCCAAAGGTGGTAACCCACAAGCATGTATGTATGCATATATATATATATATATATATATATATATATATATATATATATATACAACTGACTGTTACATTTCTCTCTTGTGTCTCCACTGATGATGTGATTATTACACGAAAGTGCACTTGGGAACTTATCGTGTTGCGAAACACTTCCTTAGCAACATATCTATGAAAGCCATTCTAGTACGTGCCATCAGACAGCGTCTGTCCATTACAATTCTCTCAATGTTGGCATCTGGCGACAGGGTGGGGACAATATTGAGTCTCAAATCCCTGTCACACACACACACATATGTGTCTGACGCATATTTTCCTGCTCCACACTGATCATGAATGTATACGTATGTACGTGTATATGCATGTATGCATATGTATGCGCTTGCATGTGGAATCATTCCCCAGACTGTTGATATATGACTGTTAAGCAGATATATACATATCTATAAACTTACACACGATACAAACGCTCATTGAAAGAGCAGTATAGATGTATAGTATTATAGAAACAGCGACCATTCACAGTTCTCCATACACTTCAAAGATAAGGTCTCCGAGGAGTACAAAACTCCCTCCTCGTAAAGTACAAAAAGATAATTACATAGACAATACATACATATACATTACGACACACTGTAACCCTTAAATACAGCTTCCCTCGCCTCGTAAAAAGAAGAAAATACAGTTATTGCGTATTTCAGATGTTCTGACGCGCTCTCCACCTACCCTGAATTATTCTTTACACCCTAACCGGTATCGCAACCCGGAACTTTTACACGGAAATAGGAATTACCAGTTTGTGTTTCATTCTAACCTCCTTGATTTTTGATCAGGCTCTTGTGGTCATGAAAGCAGACTATCTGCATTTTTACTGTCATCTTTTCTTTATTGAACGTCTGTACACCCACTCATCATACATACATACATACATATCTATCTATCTATCTATATATATATATATATATATATATATATATATATATATATATATATATATATATATATATATTATTATACTTTGTCGCTGTATATATCATAGTATATATGATTGAATTAGGTAAGGTTAGGTTAGGTTTAGGTTAGTCACTTTAACTTCAGTCGCATTAACCAATATTCCACGTGTGTGTGTGTGTGTGTGTGTGTGTGTGTGTGTGTGTGTGTGTTAAACCACCGAGGTTTCAGATTCAATCCCCACTGTGATAAAGAGCAACGCGCCACTCTGCAGCCACTGATACATCTACAAAAGAAGAACAAGAGAGAAACTTCCCGAGTGGCGACCACGTCTTAATACTGAGGAGGCGAGGCGGAGCGAGGCCGCTCTGAAACCATGGCTGGACCAGCGTCTTCACACAGACAGACAGACTGACAGGCAGACAGACAGATAGATGGCTGCCGCCCATATCTGGACAAAAATGCATATTTCTATTTATCTATTTATCTCTCTCTCTCTCTCTCTCTCTCTCTCTCTCTCTCTCTCTCTCTCTCTCTCTCTCTCTCTCTCTCTCACTCTCTCTCTCTCTCTCTCTCTCTCTCTCTCTCTCTCCGGGCAATTCACAGTTACCTCGCTGGACCTGGGCTCTCTTGGCTGTTAGGAGGGGAAAGGGGGGACGGGAGGGGGGCGAGGACACACACACACACACACACACACACACACACACAGACACACAGACACACACACACACACACACACACACACACACACACGGACGCGCCTGGCAGTAATGCGAAATTCATGAGGGCTTGTTGTGAATGCATGGGATATGATATCTACCACTCCTCCCGCTCCTTCCCTCCCTCCCTCCATGCATTTCTCATGCACTCTGGTCATACTACGCAAGAACACTGCATTATTCGGTAAAGGTGATGGCTCACAGAGACCCCGGGTGTGTGGAGGTAAGACCTGCTTCATCAATTGTGTCCGGGAATGAAAGGGAGGACGTGTCTCCCTCTGAGGGGTAGAGAGGAGAGGAGGAGGAGGAGGAGGAGAAGGAGCTTGGAATAAAAATTGAGGAGATGGGTAGTAATGACTTGGGGGGGAGAGAGAGCAGGGGGTGAAACAAAGATTAAGGAGAGAGGGGTAGTAAAGACAGGGGGGGGGAGAGAATTGGTAAAGCCAGGGGGGGGGGGACAGGGGGAGAGAGAGGGGTAGTAATAAAGACAGGGTGGAGACAGGGGTAGTAAAGATGGGTGATACGGGGTAGTATAGACGGGGTGAGAAGGGCATTTAAGATGAGAGAGAGAGAGAGAGAGAGAGAGAGAGAGAGAGAGAGAGAGAGAGAGAGAGAGAGAGAGAGAGAGAGAGAGAGAGAGAGAGAGAGAGAGAGTTGGTAAAGACGGTGGAACGTTGCGGGGAAAGGGGGGTAATAGAAATGGGGCGATATGGGGCAGACAAGACGAACGGCAGGGCAGTAACCCATACCCGATTATGCGATAGTAAAAGATGACTTACCATTCTCGAGTGGCAATGGCTGAAATAAGGAAGAGATAATTAACTGCATGTCAATTACGACCGTAATGGAAATCCTCTTAATAGTTCCCAGCAACTTTTGCTCTACACACACACACACACACACACACACACACACACACACACACACACACAGCCACTCACAAGCATTTCAAAACGACCAGTATCGTCATTAGCTATGGGGTTTTTTTGGGGGGGAGGCAGGTGCTTGCAGTCGACCTGGGAGGGCGCCTCGTGAGGGGAGGGAGGGAAACAAACTCACATTTCCTCACAGCATGTTTTGAAGTCTGAGATGCGTAGCTGTGTTCATGCCCGGCCCCCAAAACACGTTCGACTTCAGAGTTAAAAGATGAATGACACACATATATAAAGTGTTCATTGTGTCTCACAGTCTAATCCGTCGACTCTCTCTCTCTCTCTCTCTCTCTCTCTCTCTCTCTCTCTCTCTCTCTCTCTCTCTCTCTCTCTCTCTCTCTCCCAAGCTTCAAAGAGTATCGTCCTGCGTTCAATTCATTCCAATAATCCCGTAATGACAACCTTCGCCGGTTAGCTGGGTAACTGTCATTGGACTATTGAATTTTCTTGATCGTAAAAGCAGCATTAGGTGGAGGAGAGCCAGTGTTACACACAGACACACACACACACACAACACACACACAAGATGCAATATGAATGTTCATCTGCAATATTGGTTTCCATTAGTGTAATGTTCTTTGTGTGTGTGTGTGTGTGTGTGTGTGTGTGACCTACAGTCCCTCGCATCATTCTGACCTCAGGTCACAGGTCACAGGGCGACCCAGGGGTCATCTTCTGTGGACTGGGCAGGCATCTCGACGTCAACCCGAGGTGTTGCCTGGTGAAGGCTGAGGTGACATCGGCGAAAAGCCTTCCTCACAGCAGGAGGAAGACGTCCATTCAAGTCATACTCGAACTGCGAGTCAAGGGAGGAAGATGTCTCCACGCGAAGCCATACTTCCAGTACAGTCTCACTTGAGGAAGACAATCCCCCAACCCCTCACTACCACATACCCTCTTCCAGTACACCTCTGCAGAGCAAGATCTTCCTGGAACCATATCACTTCTTCCAGTACACCTCAAACAGAGCAAGATTTCCCAAGAGCTACACCTCTACCACCACCAAGGAATACTCCTCAAACCACGAGGGATTCAATCACTCCCAAGCCATATTCCTCTTGCAACATACCCTCCTTCCCATCCCCCACCCCTTCCCTCCTCATCCGCTTCAGCTACGTTGCAATACCCTGTCACTCGAAGCAGGACCTCGAGGACCAGCTCCGCCTTGAAGGAGCAGGTCACTTTCTTCCATCAGCTTGCTGTCACTACATGTCACCACATTGCTGTCACTAAATGTGATTGTCCAAGACATGTTTTGGACAATCACATGTTTACCAAATGGCGTCCTAGCTTCGTCTCTTCGATGTTATATTTCTCTCTTGTGTCTCCCCTGATGATGTGATTATTACACGAAAGTGCTCTTGGGAACTTTTCGTGTTTCATTTTCCCCGTGGACTCATAGGAATATATATATATATATATATATATATATATATATATATATATATATATATATATATATATATATATATATATATATATATATATATCCCAGGAATTTACAGGTATTCCCTCAAAACTAATTCAGTCTGGTAATTAGGTTTCCCCCCCAGCGCTCCAAGCGGTGAGTAAAAGCAATGTAAATTCATTTCCGAAATGTAAATGATTTACAAATCAAAGCCAAACGCCGTAATCGCTACATTTGTATCACTGGCGGTAAAAAAAAAATAAAAAAGGGGGAGGGGGGGAACGGAATGATTTGGTGTGATTTTGTGTTTCAGGTCACAATTGTAACACACAGGAAAATACTAACTTGTCATGAAACGGGAAAAAAAAAGAAAGAAATGGTACCGTGAAAATTTACGGTCATCTCAACTTTTACAATAGATGTTTACAGATGGACTTGATGTTTTTTCCAAGCAATCTTGGGCGAGTTTCAGAAAAAAAATTGGACAAAAACAGATGAGTCGTCTAGTTTCAAAATGATCGTTTTTTTTTCTCTTTTTTTTTTATCCAGTCTCCCGGCAAACTAGTGGCCACAACTCTCCCATGAACTACCCATCGCTCTCCCAGCAGCTAGCCACCACTCTCCCACCACCTAGCCATCACTCTCCCAGCAGCTAGCCACCACTCTCCCAGCAGCTAGCCACCACTCTCCCAGCAGCTAGCCACCACTCTCCCAGCAGCTAGCCACCACTCTCCCAGCAGCTAGCCATCACTCTCCCAGCAGCTAGCCACCACTCTCCCAGCAGCTAGCCACCACTCTCCCAGCACCTAGCCATCACTCTCCCAGCAGCTAGCCACCACTCTCCCAGCAGCTAGCCACCACTCTCCCAGCAGCTAGCCATCACTCTCCCAGCAGCTAGCCATCACTCTCCCAGCACCTAGCCACCACTCTCCCAGCAGCTAGCCACCACTCTCCCAGCAGCTAGCCACCACTCTCCCAGCAGCTAGCCACCACTCTCCCAGCACCTAGCCACCACTCTCCCAGCAGCTAGCCACCACTCTCCCAGCAGCTAGCCACCACTCTCCCAGCAGCTAGCCATCACTCTCCCAGCAGCTAGCCACCACTCTCCCAGCAGCTAGCCATCACTCTCCCAGCAGCTAGCCATCACTCTCCCAGCAGCTAGCCATCACTCTCCCAGCAGCTAGCCATCACTCTCCCAGCAGCTAGCCACCACTCTCCAGCAGCTAGCCACACTCTCCAGCCTAGCCATCACTCTCCCAGCAGCTAGCCACCACTCTCCCAGCAGCTAGCCATCACTCTCCCAGCAGCTACCCATCACTCTCCCAGCAAACAGGAGTTACCCCTGTGGTTATGAAGACGTCCAATGTACGCTTCGCTGTCTGCGTGACTCTGTAGTCAAAGGCAAGGAACTCTGAGCTCCACGTTCCCCTTCTGACAAGGGCGATTTTTTGGGGGGAGGGCCCTGTTTACGCAGCCAGGTTACGCCAGTGATGCAATTCCTTGGAGGGTTTTTGTTTTGCTATTTTGTGCTATTAGGGCGTGGATAGTGGGAAGCCACAACGCTGCGAGACTGATTGGTTTGTGATTAGGGAGGGGATAAATGAAAGGGGATTGTGATTAGGGACAGATGGGACGGATTGTGATGGGGTGAGTGTAAAGGTGTACCATGATAGAAAACTTAAATACGAAAATCACAAAATACAGTTAAATACTTAAGGCACATAGACGCTGGAAAAGATATATATATATATATATATATATATATATATATATATATATATATATATATATATATATATATATATATATATATGTGTGTGTGTGTGTGTGTGTGTGTGTGCGCGCGCTTCTTCAACAACGCTTACATTCCTCATTTTCTTTCTCCACCTTTTTCTTTGATCACATTCATTTCCTGAAGAGACTCTTTCCTTGCTTCGATTCGCAGAGTTTCTTTGTCGTCCTTAGACCCGGCCCCCACCCGTGGCCTGGGCTCACACACACACACACACAGACAACCTCTCCTGCTCACACGCAACGGCTGACGAACGAGCGACTCAAAATGACTCAGTTCTCCGTAGGCCTAACTAAACCTCACTGCGGTGAGAGCTACGCGCTTAGCCCTGCCTTGGCTCAAAATCTCCTCGTAAAATAGTCGTTCGTAAGAGGAACGAGCCCCCCCCCCCAAGGATCTTCTCTCTCTCTCTCTCTCTCTCTCTCTCTCTCTCTCTCTGACACGGACGTAACCTCTCTCAAACTTTACATTCTTCCGCTCGCTCTCATCCTAATATCTTCCACTCTTGAGTCTCTCGAATTCTTCAATCTCTCTCTCTCTCTCTCTCTCTCTCTCTCTCTCTCTCTCTCTCTCTCTCTCTCTGCCTCCCGCCCCAAACTCTACATCTTCTCCCAGGTTCACTGTAACATGGTCTTCGACGCATGAGTATGATAAATCTAAATTTCAAATTCCCGTAATGCCCTTCGCTATTTGGTATTGGAATTTCTCTCCATATCTTTCGGTTCGATGATTACAAGTACAAATTCTAATATCATCGCGAGCGATCATTTAAGCCGTGGCATACGAATTCCTATATTCGCACAGATGTGAAAAATGTTATTTGGTAATGAAATATATTCATAAACGTTTGATCATTCATTTGCACAGGAAGCTGATAGATGCATACACACACACACACACACACACACACATATATATATATATATACATATATATATATATATATATATATATATATATATATATATATATATATATACATATATATATATATATATATATATATATATATATATATATATATATATATATACATATATATCGAGGTCGTCCCTTAAAGAAAGCTGGTTGGTGGAGGGAGTAGGGCCTTGGAGGTCAGGTCAAAGGTTGACGACATACCCAGGGATCGTACCACTGGAGGGGGTCGTAACCATCGTGTTCTGGGGTCGTAAAGTCGCCCTCAAGGTCCAGACCGTCATGCTCAAGGGGTCGTCCCGCTGCGTTCAAGGTTCGGTCGTATACCGACGTACCGCGGGGGGGTCGTACCGTTGCGCTGAAGGACCGTAAAAGCCGTGCTTTAGAACCGCACCGCCGCCGCGCCTCGCGGCTCGAACCATCTCGCACAACGAGACAAGACCTGATGGCGAGTTTGGCTCTCTCACACACACACACACAACAACAACAACAACAACAACAACAACAACAACAACAACTTCCTCCCTCCACCCGCCTTCCTAAACTTGTGGTCTGAGAACTATAAACAAGAAGACATTGGGCAACTCTAGTCGTACGGCTGTTACTGTGGCCACACAGGGCGCGCTGGCTGGCTGGCTGGCCGACCGGGTGATCAAGATGATGGGAGCCCTCCGTGTGGGACGGAGGGAGGGAGGAGGCAGCTAGAACCACGATGAAGGCAACCAGGAAATGATTCAGATCCGGAAGAGACCGTGAGGTGTAGTTAGATGGTTCTCGCTCGACGAGGGGGTACTTACCGACCAATCCCAAGGCATACCATCTGCTCGTTAAGGGTCGCGATGAACGGCGCTGTTGATACCGTGTGGTGTGACCTGAAATTCACTTGGAGGAGGTCAGGTCACTTCTCGTTGTTAGTTCTGGTGAGGCATCGCATGAGTGAAGGTGAGTCAGTGTTGCCGTCTTGTGCACGGCAGGATGGGTCTTGTGCACGGCTTTCGCATCACTGAGCAGACAGTGGCATGGTACCTATTAGCAGGACAGTACGACCCTTGAGCACGACGGTACGATCCTTAAGCACGACAGTACGACCCTTGAGCACGACGGTAAGACCCTTGAGCACGGCGGTACGATCCTTGAACACGACGGCACGATCCTTGAGCACGACAGTACGACCCTTGAGCACGACGGTAAGACCCTTGAGCACGACGGTACAACCCTTGAACACGACGGTACGACCCTTGAATACGGCGGTAAGACCCTTGAGCACGACGGTACGACCCTTGAGCACGGCGGTACGACCCTTGAGCACGGCGGTACGACCCTTGAGCACGGCGGTACGACCCTTGCGTACTGATGGCCAGCTCTTTCGCCCGATCCCTCAGGGCGAGGCCAAAGATCACGTCGTCGCACCCACGACTCGCACCGCTATCGCATACTCAAGGTAGGGGAGAGGAGGAGGAGGGAAGAGAAGAGAGAGGGAAGGGGAGTGGAGGAGGTTGTGTTTCGTTCGTTCCCAATAGCGCTCGAGGGTCGCAAAGGTCGTGGCGGTCTAGGGAGGTTGGCACCGTCGGGCTCAGAAGTTAAACTAACACGGTTGTCAAGATTTCCGGACAGCTTGCTTGTCGCCTGTCAAGGTTCCCGGGTGAAAAATGCATTGATATTTGCCGCCGAACCCCAAACGTCACCGTGGAAATATGGATAGAAATACATGGAGTGGGAGGGTTCACGAGGGAGGGGGGGGTGCCTCCCTACCTGCGCGGCAGGACGTGAAAATTATAAGCCAAGGTTTGTGGATCAGTGCTGGAGTAGTAGTAGTAGTGGTGGTAGTAATAGTAGTAGTAGTAGTAGTAGTAGTGGTAGTAATAGTAGTAGTAGTAGTAGTAGTAGTAGTAGTAGTAGTAGTAGTAGTAGTAGTAGTAGTAGTAGTAGTAGTAGTAGTAGTGGTGGTAGTAGTAGTAGTAGTAGTGGTAGTAGTAGTAGTAGTAGTAGTAGTAGTGGTGGTGGTAGTAGTAGTAGTAGTAGTGGTAGTAATAGTAGTAGTAGTAGTAGTAGTAGTGGTAGTAATAGTAGTAGTAGTAGTAGTAGTAGTAGTAATAGTAGTAGTAGTAGTAGTAGTAGTGGTAGTAATAGTAGTAGTAGTAGTAGTAGTAGTAGTAGTAGTAGTAGTAGTGGTAGTAGTAGTAGTAGTAGTAGTAGTGGTGGTGGTAGTAGTAGTAGTAGTAGTAGTAGTGGTGGTGGTAGTAGTAGTAGTAGTAGTAGTGGTGGTGGTAGTAGTAGTAGTAGTAGTGGTAGTAAGTAGTAGTAGTAGTAGTAGTAGTGGTAGTAATAGTAGTAGTAGCAGTAGTAGTAGTAGTAGTAGTAGTAGTAGTAGTGGTAGTAGTAGTAGTAGTAGTAGTAGTGGTGGTAGTAGTAGTAGTAGTAGTAGTAGTGGTAGTAGTAGTAGTAGTAGTAGTAGTAGTAGTAGTGGAAGTTTATAGTATTAGGAGATAATATAAAAATACTAATAAGTGAGAAAAGGCATTATAATTATTATCATTATTGTTATCATTACTATCATTATTATCATTATCATTATCATTATTATCATTATCATTATTATTAGTAGTAGAAGTAGGTTAGTAGTAGTGGTAGCAGTGCTAGTGTATCAATAATGAGGGTAGTAAGAGCATTAGAAGATGTATAGCAGTAGTAGATACAGCAGGAGTACAGTAGCAGTAGATACAGCGGGAGTACAGCAGCAGTGGATACAGCAGGAGTACTGTAGCTACAAGTCCTGCTATCATCATATGAATGTAATCGAACGAGGACAGAGACAGGATGTTACAACGTAATTCACTGGATACAATGGCCACGAATAAATGTAATTAAGTAATCCGGTCCATCTACTTTACATATTCATAATCCAGCAACACTCTTACAAAGGCAGGCACTGTAAAGATGTCTATTTTCCACTGCATGAAGAAGAATAAGAAGACAATGCAAAGCAGGAGAAACGACTTTTATACGCATAGAATGAATCCAAAATGAAGTGATCTGGTCATATCTTGGGGAAGGTGATGAAGATGATGGCTAACGCAGCTTGAGGAGCCGACTCTGGAGGGCAAAAAGAAAATGCCTTCTGTCTCATTCCCAAAATACCAAGCCTGACTTTACTTTCAATTCAAAGCGCAAAAGAGAAAGAGACCCCCTCTATAAAAAGAAAACGACAGAAAATGGGAAACACACGACGACTAGAATAAATCACCACAGGTAAGAGTTGACAGAGAGGCGGTTAATTAAAGAGACGGAAGGACAGATAAATCACCGCGACGGAATCCCATCTCCGGAAGAGCGAGAGCAATCGACCGTCGAATCCTGGACCCATAAAGAACGCTGGGAGATGCATCATTATCACACAACGGGGCCTGGCTGGGCCTCCTGGCGGGAGGGCCTCCTGCCACTCACACCTCAACTTACTCACGGGGGCATTCACGAGACTTCATCCTTCACGCTCGTAAAACACGAGGAGCTGTTCGAGCCTTGTCCCTCCTGAAGGAGGAGGAGGAGGAGGAGGAGGAGGGAGAGGATGGAGGGGGATATAGAGACGATCTTTATCCTCCTGCCGGGACGGGATGGGTGATGGGGTGGGACGGGAGTTGGGGACGAGGAGGAGGAGGAGGAGGAGGAGGAGGAGGAGGAGGAGGAGGAGGAGGAGGAGGAGGAAGAGGACGAGGAGGAGGGAAGACAGGGTGGAGGCGTGGTAGGGGCAGGAGGAGGAAGAACTTGAGGTAGGACACTGATAAGAGTTGGGAGAAAAGGTATGGGAAGTAAGGAAAAGAAAGAGGAGGAGATGGGCAGAAGGACGAGGTAGAGAGGAGACGCTAAGGGAAAAGTGAAGGAAAAGGTGGCTTTAGAGAAAAGGAGACAAGGAAGAGACGTTAGAAAGTCAAGACAAATGGAAACTGAAAGAAAAGGAAGCAAAGGACGGAGGTGGGGAAAGAGAATGAGAAAGAAGAATCGAAAGAGACTATTAGTAAAAAGCTTTGTGTGTCCATACGGCAACCTATTCTTGGGAAGAGGTGAAGAGGGAGTGGAAAGTAAGAAGATCACACAGAGCAACGCGATGCATCGCCCCCAGCACTCAGAGAACAATAGGTGACAAAAAGGCGATCTCGTCTGCTTTCCATGCATGCAATTTGAGGATCAAAGATCCCCAACCAGTTGTAAGGTTAGTTTACGCCCTTGTCTTTGTTTCAGAAGTGGAATTGAATTCAAGTGTGGACAATGGTCTATCAAGATCCTTTTTCTTATCAGTTGTAAATTGTGCTGTGGATGAGGACCAACTGTCTATGCTTACTCAAAGGGTTGAAGTTATTGTCATGAGAAACTTAGCCTCCTGAGCACGACGGTACGACCCTTGAGCATGACGGTACAACCTTTCAACATGATGGCACGACCTTTGAACACGACGGTGCGACCCTTGAGCACGACGGTCCGACCCTTGAGCACGACGGTGCAACCATACCCAAGGGTCGCACCGTTGTGCACGAGGATCGGATGGTCGTGCTCAAGGGTCGTTCCGTCGTGTTCGAAGGTCGTGCCATCGTGTTCAAGGGTCGCACAGTCGTGTTCAAGAGTTCAAACAACCATGCCCACGCCCTTACTCCTGCCACATACCATAACCAAGTTCACACGACCAAAACACCCACATCACCACACAACCAACATCTCTTATTTCAAGACCCGCCGTACAACATCTTCTAGAATGAATTTTTTATTCAGACTGCTTTCGAACACACTTAATCCTTCCCACAATCCGTATTTCAAATTAAAATGAAAGGAAACCCAATACTCTGAACCAACACCCACATCATCTCCTCTACAAAATAAAAGGAAAAGAAAATAGAACACCGACATCATCTCTTCTACAAAATAAAAGGAAAAGAAAACAGAACACCCACATCATCCCCTCTACAAAATAAAAGGAAAAGAAAATAGACTCGTGATAAAGCTATCCATCATTAAATGGCAGTCGAAGAGATGGTCAGACAATGGCCTGAAACGCTCTCTTTCACCGTCGGCTCCTACACCTTATTCTCGTGATAGCCATCAGCTCTTCGGGGGCTTCCACGTAACCTTTGAAGCAGTACAGCAGCGTGGGCGAGTGCTGAAAACACTGAAGAGGTGGTTTTCAGCACTGGCGAAAACATTTTACTCAGTTATGGGATTTTTTTTTCTTTGCATTATAATTTACCGTTTGATGTTTGTTTGTTTTTTCTCCTTCCTTTCCTTTTTTTTAATGCCTGGTTGTCGTTTAAAAGGGCTTTAGCGCAGTAAACATTGGCATTTTTCTTTTCTGTGTGTTTGAGGAGTTATGATGCCGGGGTAAGCGTGGAGGCTCTGCTTAAGTAGGTTGTGTAAGGTTCTCCCTAAGTAGGTGAGTGCTCTTCCTAAGTAGGAGCGGACCCTGAAGTTTTAACCTCTCTCTCTCTCTCTCTCTCTCTCTCTCTCTAGCTACCCACTAGCCCTTCCTCATCGTCTCTATCTTGTGTCTGTCTGTTTTTCTATCCCTCTCTCTCTTTCTCTCGCTTTCCTGTGACCTTATCCCTCCCAAAAGTTATTGGCCTCGCTTCCTCACCAACACCACCACAACCACCACCACCATCACAACCACCACCACCACAGCACAACCACCACCATCACAACCACCACAGCACAACCACCACCACCACCACCAATATGAACACCCTCACCACCACCTTCTCCATCACCGGCCAGACACTTTCCCCTCCTCAACATCCGTGGGAGAACAACTTCATTAAGCATTTCATTAAGAGAGAAACACTGGCTCAGCGAATGACACACGAGTCTTGGCCTACAGAAAGAGAGGGCTTTGCCGGTCACTCCCTCCCAACCTCCACCTTCATTTCTCGCGTCCCCCCCCCCACACGCACCCAGCGGCCTCCTCCTCCTGCATCGCGCCTCTCATTTAGCAGACTGAGTGGCATCTGGACTGTGGCCAACGAGTGCGAATATCATGCCTTTCTACGTGCGGTATTGCTCAACAAACGTGATTCCATTTTATTCGTTTACACGTAAAAAAAGCTTTTTGAATATATATATATATATATATATATATATATATATATATATATATATATATATATATATATATATATATATATACATTCCTATGAGTCCACGGGGAAAAAGAAACACGATAAGTTCCCAAGTGCACTTTCGTGCAACTGCATTCCTGAGCAACCAGGCATTGCTATATTTCTATAATCCAGGCACCCCGGAATCACTGCTTTATACAGCGAGCAGTAAGACGACGGATATAGATCTTATAGGGAGCAGCACAGCGACTCTGCCGCATCACAGTTCATGTGATCGGGTGACGCGTCGCTGCGAGGGGTGAGATTTGCTGGTGGAGTAGTGTCATTGCGTTGGTCGGCGTGGTGACGTATGGAAACCCCTCAAGTCCCGGTAAATATAGGTTCCGAGGCTTGGCACTGTAATGCATCGAGATCTTGCGGGTGGAGACAATGGACAGCATCTAGAGGGAGGTGAGGGAGGTGGAGGGGGAGAATGCAGAAAGTCTCGTTCTTAATGTATATCTTCAGAGACCATACATGCCGTGAGGGCGTGTGTGTGTGGTCGTAGAATAAATTATCCTCAGTGATTGAAGAAAATGTTCAAGAATTCCTCGATTGGCGATTTAGAGTATGACGTTGAAGGCCTGAATGAGCCTGGCAGTTGATAATTGCAATCAGTGAACATATGTTTCTGTGGATCTGAAGCATGTTCCTATATACCTTCCATAAAATGAAAGAAAGAATATAATTCTTTTTTTCTTCACTCGTAAACTGGCAGATACTTTCGAATTTCGCAATGGTGTAAAAATGGAAAATAAAAAAAACTCTTTCCTTACAATAATGATGAGTTACTTATGAAAAACTGATCATTCTAGCGAGCAGTGCTTTAATACACATTTACCTTGGATCATTGGAAATATTCACTATGACTAATAAACATACTATTTCACTTATAATTTAAGATATTAGTATGTAAAGAAATAAATGTCTTGTTGCATTTCAACTTATCCACTGATTTGAATTACCCCACAAGTCATCACAACCATTAAACTAAACCCCTGATCAACATTTTGACATTTACACATCAGAGAAATTCTCGAAAATTAGAAAGGGATTAAAAACCTTAAAACAGAAATAATCACACGATTGTAGAACCATGCTTACATGCGCGATGAGAATATACCAAAACAAACACGAGCACACATGATAACGTAAGAACAATGATACAATTCCCTCGGCAGCAATAATCCCTCAGTCAAACGGCTCTTACCGCTGCCTCTTCTTCGCCAACGAAGAGTCTTGCAGTACGAGAGACAACGATGATTCGAGACTGACAACTTGAAACAGAGGGAGCGTACGTAACGCCCCTTACGCACACCACAATGTGGGAAGAGGGCGGCTCTCCATGTACCACAGCGGGCCTAATGTTCTCAGTTCTCTCTCATCGCACGTCTGCTAGACATCTTTATTCCACGTTCAGTGTGGTTCATATTCGTTGCATCATATAATTGTCAATCCACAAAACATGCCCAGTTCCTGGCCGAATAATGTGCTATCATGGCCGAAAATCATTGGTGATACGAAACGGTTTCATTTCTTGCTCTCCTGTGGGTCATTAACTCAAATCACTTCAACAGCAGCAGCTCGCAACTTGCTGTCTTTCGGGAGCAAGAGGAGGAAGAGTTAGCCTTTGAAAGGGTCCAAGCCCAGTACGACGTAGTTTGCTAACTAATAAGATCTGAGTGAGGGAGAGAGAGAGAGAGAGAGAGAGAGAGAGAGAGAGAGAGAGAGAGAGAGAGAGAGACTAGAACATTCAAATTTTCTATGTCTGTCTGTCTGTAGCACTACCGGAATGGCCTCACTCGCAGCTGGGCTGATAGAATAGTTTCCTTTGCACATAACATCACATGAAGCAGGCGGGAGCGAGATCATCACCATTAAGTCTCGAGAGTGAAGATTGGCTGAAGAGAACTGATGTTTTCAGCATCTTCAAACTGATGGCTGGGATTGCTGTGGGATATACTCTCTCTCTCTCTCTCTCTCTCTCTCTCTCTCTCTCTCTCTCTCTCTCTCTCTGGTGAGCGCTACGGGTTCGCCCTAGCCTCAAGGCAAAATGGAGAAACTATTCGTAAGCAGATATTCTATTCTCTCTCTCTCTCTCTCTCTCTCTCTCTCTCTCTCTCTCTCTCTCTTCAAGCATTCCATTTCAGAGGAGATCCTTTGAAGATGCACACTTATGATTCTGCCATCAAAAGAAATTTAGTTACAGAATAATAACCTATGTGAAAAGCTTCCGGCAGCGTCATGCATTATGAGGCACACATACACTCCAATGAGAACCTAATTTGGAAAGCCTATCTACATCTTCAAACACACACACACACACACACGCACACCTCTCTCTCTCTCTCTCTCTCTCTCTCTCTCTCTCTCTATATATATATATATATATATATATATATATATATATATATATATATATATATATATATATAAAAATCAAGAAAAGAGAATAAATTCCAAAAGTAATTCATACGATTATTTCAGCGAACCGTTAAACTTAAGGAGATTAATTTGATGATTTAATCTACCGAGGTAATTACGGTTCTTGATAGAAATTTTCCCATGTAAATTAATCTTCCCTTTAGCCTTCCTCTTTTTCACAACATAAGTAACTAATTCAGGAAGTTATATTATCGCTATTACCGTATAACTTTCCCTTTTACAAGTTTATATTCAATGTACATTTCGAATATAAATCATGGCTAGTCCGTATTACTAAATGTTTCGAACTGATAAAGAAAAAAAAGGGGAAAAAATATTTGAATGATCACAACGTTTCATACAACCTCAGGTCAATGGAGAATATACATCTATATGGCGGTGGTCATTTGAAAGGGAGCGCAAACTGGGTAACGAGCCGAGGGCCCCATGTTTTTGAGTGGGGGGGAAAGAGGAGGAGGGGAGGGCAATTTTTTTTCCCTATACCCTTCGTATCTCTTGATTTATCTTATATTACTCGCCTCGTCAGCACCGTGCGAAGACCAAGGTACGTCCGTTGGAGTGTCACGGTTAGGGCGAAGTCAAGACGCGTGATCGAAGGTGGGTCGACCATCTCACGGGTCATCAACCTCAGGCCTTTACATACAGCGCCCCTGGCGACTCTCTTGCCCCCAGGGCTTCATCAGTCCCAGGCCCGCCTCTGGAAGTCGCCCCCACCCCCCCCCCCCCCACACACACACGGTAAATTGTGTACCTCTCTAACGTTAGACTTTCCGACCACAGAATACTGACGGAGGATGAATTAAGTGATATATGTACGTACGTATATATATATATATATATATATATATATATATATATATATATATATATATATATATATATATACCCTGGCCTGAACTAGGTACTCATTTTATCAACCAAACTCTAGAGTTGGATGAACGGCTGCGTTGACTGTGCACCTACCGCCGCAACCAGGATTCGAACCCATGTGCTCGACCCTGGGCGGCCCGTACATGCACCAGTATTCCGCCACACAAAGTCGCATGATCAATGGACGATCGGGAAAGATATTATATAACGTAGGGCATCATGGTCATATCTATTAAAGCAAGTTATTAAAAGCGTTCTAATCAGCAATGGCGTCCGGTAACACCCCCCTCCCTCCACAACCCCCCAACCACCACATCAGCTTTAACAGACATCGATCATTTTTCATACCATTTTGACAGGGAGGCAGAGAATATTCTGGTGGAGGAGGAGGTAGAGGAGGACGAGAGAGGAGGAGGAGGAGGAGGAGGAGGAGGAGGAGGAGGAGGAGGAGAGAGAGAGGGAGAGATAAGGACTGTGAAAAAGAAGTTAGAAGCGTGTGTGTGTGTGTGTGTGTGTGTGTGTGTGTGTGTATGTATGTATGTATGTATGTATGTATGTATGTATGTATGTATGTATGTGTGTGTGTGTGTGTGTGTGTGTGTGTGTGTGTGTGGTTCCTCTCATGGGAGAAGATACGAACGAGGCTTTCCAAACCACGGTGACACATCCACGGTTCCCAACCCTCAGTAGTGTCCGTCGCTCTGGGGGACCAGATATGAAAACCACTTGTCAAATGTCTTTTGAATTTTTTCAAAGCTTACACTTGAGAGGTGAATGTAAATATCATCTTCCCCCTTACCCTACACACGCCTGAATGTTGTTTGTTTACTGGTTGGTCGGTTGGATGTTTATAGTTTAGGCCTATCAACATCCAGGGCTACTATATCAAAGTCCGCCAGTGTTAAGTCATGAGAAATATTCGAGGATCCTGAACACCTTCCCTAGGTGTTCTAGACCATTCCGAGACCGCAATACATATGTATACATCACTCGCCCGACGGCGTTGCATTCATACCACCAACTATTCTTCGTCCTACAATTACGGGAATACGTAATATCAAGATTACGTAGCTAACGCGGGTATCCCTCGCATCTAACATAGTTATACCAATTTTTTTTTTGGAACTCCCATTTTCTTTCTTCTTGTTTATGTGCGTTGAGTAGGTCAAGGCAAATCGGTGGACAAACTTTCGAATGTAAACTCCAGCTAACCTGCTGCCACTGATCTCCAACTCCCAAATCAACTTTGCAGCGGGGGAAACATTTGCTGCTCTGAGACTTTAGTGAACTCACGGACCTTCCTGAAACTCGTATTTCCTGCTTCGCGTCGGTACGTGCGCGTGGTAATGTTTGTGTACACATGCGCCTGTTTATTCGTACTGGACTGAATCAGGATTATGTCTTTGTGAATCTTGTACCGGTTCGCGAATTCCCGGGCGCCGGAATGTACTTGACGTCTGAAACACTTCCAAAGGGAAGATTCGAATTCCAATGCCACTACTTTTCTAAGGCTTTCCCCCTCCTCCACCTTCCTCTAGCATCTATTCCAGAGCCTCCCTTCCTATCAGTCGTGTCGCTCATTCTTCCTTCCTTTCATCTATTCTCCCTTTTCCACCATCATCATCCCTCAACGTCTCTCACCATCCTCTTTCTATCTATCATCTCTCCTCGACAACTTACTCCCTCCCTCCCTCCCTCATCCCATTCCCTTCTCTACGCCCTCTCACTACTCCTCCTAGTCCCTAACCTCAAACCACTTCTTATCTATCCTCTCACACGAAGCTCTCGTGGCTGATTCACTTGTTTGTATCTGGTCTACGCAGGATCGGGGTCAGGTTCCTCCCTTCTACTGCTACTGTGGCTGTCGTTTCGAAGTCAGACAAAGAACCCCACCATCGATGCTCCAGCAGGGAACACACAGAACCACGGTTGTACTCACCTACTGGACGCTCCGCCCCGCCCCGCCCCACGCCCCCCTGGCTACGTTATAAAGACACAGCCACGGGGGGGCCTCCTGTGTCGAGACTCGCAACTGCCTTGTTGACTCGTTACCGAGGCTCCTGTGTTGAGCTGCTTATTCCAACCACTCAGTCGAACCTTGTTAAGCTCTGGGTCTTCTATTTCACAAAGGAGGCTAATCCATGTCTCATTAGTGGCCGCCTCGAGCTTGATTACCCTTCCGTGTGATGCTCTCTGGGCAAAGCGACTTAACCCGTGGCTCGAGATATATATATATATATATATATATATATATATATATATATATATATACATATATATATATATATATATATATATATATATATATATATATATATACATACATATATATATATATATATATATATGTATATATATATATATATATATATATATATATATATATATATATATATATATATATATATTTTCTTTCTTTTTTTCTTTCAAACTATTCGCCATTTCCCGCGTTAGCGAGGTAGCTTTAAGAACAGAGAACTGGGCCTTTGAGGGAATATCCTCACCTGGCCCCCTTCTCTGTTCCTTCTTTTGGAAAATTAAAAAAAATAATGAGAGGACTAATTTCCTTGGAAGAATCCTTGTTATCTAGAACCTTTCTAAAAGCTCCTGCAACCTAAGGCTACGCTACTTCCGGCAGCAGGGAACTGTGGACTCCTTTGGAGTAAGACGTTCTTCGACGAGACTGTTTGTACCCTCAAACACACAGCTTCCCTAGGATGACACCATCATTCTCTGTGTTGTTACGTTTCAACACTCCTGTGTGTTGGTTATCCCTTACGACGATAATATAAAAGATGAAAAAAAATATATACATATATCATACAATGAATATCCAGATACTTTCCTAATCTTTGAAATATAACATAATGAGAGAAGAAAAAGAAAATTCTTTTGAGGCCAACAGAAAACGGTCGCGTTTCTTGCTCGCGGGAACTTGCCTCGTTAAGAGAGAAGCAGTTTGCCCTTTGGCCTCCTTTGACCCGCATTTCATACGCAATTTTTGAAAAGAATACACACACACACACACACACACACACACACACACACTCACATATATATTATATGACTTATTGAAGGCTTCGGTCACGTACAAAAAGCCACGTCAAGGCCACGCCTTCATTGAAATACAAACAGGTTAGTGAAGGGAAAAAAGGAAGAGACGAGGAAAAGCATTTGCGAATTTTGGAGAAAGTGGTGAAAAAAAAAGAAAATCCGTCTCTCAAAAAAGTATCGGGTCATAGTCTGTGGGAAAGACACGAGAGGGGTACAGAGTTCCAAACCTTCGAGGTGTAAGGAAAGAAACAGTTATCAAAGCGGCCCACCCTTGACTTGCCAGCGGCCACACAGTAACCATGTGACGCAGCAGCTGGCCGAGTAGTGCGTGGTCTAGCTAGTGGTGAGGGAGACACAAGGAGCCAGCTCTCGGGAGCAAAAATCAAAACAGTCGAGGGAAAGTGAACCAACATTGTGGCGTAAGGGAAGTGGGGTCAAGTTTTGAAGTTAGCCTGGGAGAGTTGATAAGTGGGACCACTTTCGAGTTGAACTCTGTCAAGTAAATATGATCTAAACGTTTTCAAAATGCTATTCACGATTTTTTTTTTCTTATTCTAGAAATATTTTACGGTGATAAGGGGTTTCCTATCATGCAGCCTTTTTACATAAACCCATTTCCTTGAATATTTTGGAAGGGTTTTAACCCTGATGAAATGTACATTCATGGCAAGTTTTGCGGTAAACCTGATTATAGTCCTTCATGTAAACAAAGATTCATCCCTGTATTGTTTGCATTCCTGCATAACTTGTTTATCATAGAGGAGAAAACTTCTTCCAGCTTGATACAGAGTTACGATGAAGGAATATGTTTGAGAACACTAAAAGAGCTGGAAATGTAAGGATTCACGAAAGAACGACATAGGAAGGCAGAGATGCGAGAAAGCATCGAGTGACGAAGTGATTCCGCTGTTGGAAACAAGAACTCGTGATGAGACTCAAGTGTGTAATGAAAGTGACTTAAGTGTGTATTGCTGGAACAAAAAAAACTCAAAACAAACAACAAATGCAAATAAGCTCAGTCAGTGCTGGGGGGAACTTTGTTAAGATAAGACTTAAATGCTGGACTGACTCTGAAGATATTTTTCCAGCGGAAACATTAAATAACAGAGATCATGAACGCTGGAGAGACCTTCTGAAGGGGAAAAAACAAAATAATGGTGTCAGGCATCTACGAAAAATGAGATTAAGAATTAATAAGTAAGATATAAATGAAGTAACAAATCCGTGATGTATATATGTGAAGAAAAAAATATGCAAGTCACGAACAGGGGTAGGAAAGGATATCAAAACCTTAAGATATCGTAAGTAAATGATATTGGAAAAGAAGAAAAAAGAAATACATATAAAGCGAGGCATTCAGTGAGTGAGGAGATGTGAAGGAGGAAGACCCATAAGGAAGAGGAGGAGGAGGAGGAGGGGGACGATCCATGAGGAGGATTAATCAGAGTGAGGAGGAGGAGGAGAAGGAGGATCCATGAGGAGGATTACTGAGGAGTAAGGAGGAGGTGTGGGATTACTACCCACTGGAAGGATCACTCAAAGAGTGAGAAGGAGGAGGAGGAGGAGGAGGAGGAGGAGGAGGAGGAGGAGGAAGAGGAGAAGGACCCATAAGGAGGGTCACTCAAGGAGCGAGTAGGAGGAAGGGTAGTCAGGCCGTGATTCCTTCTGGCATTACCACAGCTGGAGAACCCAGCCCATGCCACCTGTGTGGGGTGGCGTCGTAATTTCATGTTCCACTCATCTTTGATGATGTTTACCGAGTTTCCACATAATGCAAATCAAGTCTATTGATTAATTATGTGATCAAGGAGTCGTCTTATTAGGATCTGTTTTCCATTAAGCACCTAACAGTACTTTTCATTAAGAAAGAAAGAAAATGTGAGTGAAAGAAGAGCCACAGTTTGGTTTAAGAATACATTTAGATATGGGACATTTTCGACTGTCTGCCTTTCTGTCCTTACCACACTAATCTACGAGTTTCTGATCACTTCTGCTGCCACAGACAACCCTCGAAAGAACCCAACGGTCTATTGTTCTCTGAATTCCTTTGTGCATTCGGGAAATGAGAATGAGACAATGGAAGCTGATATGAAAGGGGTGAAAGTGCCTGTAAATCTATCACGTCAGTGAGCCTTAGAGAAGGTCACGAGGGAATTAACTGTACCACACCAGGAGATATGTGATACAGTGTGAGGGCACAGCCACCATTCTGCTATATGTGTGTGAAAAGTCTGGCTCTCCCTCTGACAAATGAGAGACCAACCGGGTCTGATGCACGCACACCCCACCTTTGAATTTCCCGAGTCGAGATGGACACCAGGAGGCTATATGCAGTTGGGGGGGGGGAAAGATTGCCCCCCCAGGGATGAATGCTCGCCTACGTCAGTGGGATGAGCAGTGAGAAAATTAAACGTATGTAAGAGAGCGAGACGATGCCACACTTGATGAAATGTAATGTAGGACGCCTGGGATGATATGGGTGTGTAGGGAGATGTGTATGCCTGTAGGAACGGATGGAGGAGTGTGTTTGTTAGAGGCTGAGTGCGAGAGGACGCCAGGAACGCCGCGATGAAGTGTGTGTTTGGGGGGGAACGACGACGGAGGAGGAGAAAGCTTTGTATTGGAAAGAAAAATTCATCACTGGGATGACCTGCTCTCGCTGGTGAGGGAAACGCTTTACTCGTGTTCATACCTTCCTCCTCCAGTGCCTGCCGTCCCTAACGAACCCATGCCTCTGTGTCCTCCGACGAGAGAGAGAGAGAGAGAGAGAGAGAGAGAGAGAGAGAGAGACATACCTTATCACTTATGACAAAATACCGCGCATTATTGCCAGCACCAGAATTATAAGGTACAATTAATTCCAGATAATTTTCTCTGCCCCGGTGAGGAACGGTGTAATTCCCCGCTGGCTGGCTGCTCCACTTTTCTTCCACTCTAGTTCCTCCACCTCCTGATCCATCTCGTTCTGCAATGGCCGCCCGGCAGGGTGCGCCAGCCTCCTCGCGGTCAGAAACACGGATGGCTTGGGGTGATGTAAGGTTTCTTTGATCTTCCTGTTGTTCTATATTCAACTGTTCTGCTTCCATAACATGAAATACTAATATTCAATGTTCTCTAAGCACCCTCTCTACTTCACTGTACTCCTCTCTCTCTCTCTCTCTCTCTCTCTCTCTCTCTCTCTCTCTCTCTCTCTCTCTCTCTCTCTCTCTCTCTCTCACCATCCAGCGTTTTCAAAGCTTCATTGTCAAACATTCGTTCCATTCTACCTCCATCAGTCCTTCTTCCTCTGAAATGTTGTAGATGACTCTCATTGCCTTATCTAAGACTCACTAACAGTCTTAGTGGGAAAAAGAGAAGTCAGCCAGTGCGTCAGTCAAAAGCATCCGTAAAGATGATGCTACGTTGTCTGTTCGGGAAGAGACTTTGCTAATCAAGTTCCCTCACTGTTCACCCCAGGACACCACGAGCTGACGAAGGAGACGCGCCTCCCTGGTTTGCATACCAGGCCCTACCTACCTACCTACCAGGTCCTCCACACAGTCCCTCATATCCTCCTTATGGCCTGGCTTCTAATGCGCCTCGGGGAAACAAACCGAAACGATTATAACTACAACCACAGACAGCTTATAACTCCTTCATGAAGTCCTGTTCACGCTAATGCTGGTGGAACGCGCACCGACCACAGCAGAACGAAATGTGGGCAGAACCTTTATCCGGACATGAGTGGGTGGCATGACGACAATTCTTCCCGAGTTGGAACATTAATTCCTTTCAGGAGGTCCACTCAGCAGGGACGCTTCCCCCCCCATCACAACACACTCACCCACGTTGCCATTAACTTCAAAACCTTCAAAGGACATCCCTTATATACATATTTTTCTACCCCCTTCTACTGATAATGTTAGATACCGACTCGAAATCAGAACTCACCGTCTCTCGAAACATCTCGCCCCAAAAGAAAACTCTCGCGGAAGACTTCGAGTTGACACCAGTGAACTGGAAGGGCAAGAGCTGGTCTTTAATATGCCATCGCAAAGAGAGAGAGGGGAAAACGGACGATTTTATTTCCCCCCCCCCCCCTTGTTATCTGGTAAGTTTTTTCCTCTCGGATTGCCGCTGCTAGAGCAAAAGGCATCAACGTGGCTTAAGCTTGATGTGGTGTATACATAATGAGGAGAGAGAGAGAGAGAGAGAGAGAGAGAGAGAGAGAGAGAGAGAGAGAGAGAGAGAGAGAGAGAGAGAGAGAGAGAGAGAGAGTGTGTAGGCAGCGAATCAAAACAAAAACAATTCGAGATGCTAATGCTGATTCCCTCTTTTGACTGGAATCAGGCGATTCATCGCGAACACAGACTGCAACACCTGGGCACGAACACTCTGATGTGTTCGAACGCATGCGCATACATCAACGCCTTATAGACATACTCAATATACATAGCTTTCCTCATAGCTTTCCTCATCTCTTTACGACTTTTTCGTGTCTGCACAGATATCGAAGGCAAAATGTCACCACCTTTGTATCCATGTCGATATATTTCCCATTCATCTCAATCACCTCGTAATCTAACTCATTAGACCAATCACAGTGGATAATCATCGCTCCTGATCACTTCACCCTCCCTCACCCTCCCTTACCCCCAAGGTCATGCCCTTCCCTCTACGACAGAACGAAACGACGGACGACAATTTTGTTGTAATGGACGGGGAGGTGGAGGCGGACGACACATAACAAATGAATCACTTAACGTTTCGCAACGAGGCCATGACCGGGGGAGACACCGTGGCATAAATCGTAAGTTATACTGGAAGGGAAACTTGTTCCCACATCTGTTCGATCGGCGGCCGATGTGGCTCAACCAGAACTGGTTAATTCATTTCGGAAATGATTCTAAAAAGAAAAAGAATCTCTGTACATAGCTTCATGTGAAAAGTTCTCGTACAATTGCTGGTTACTCGGTAATGAAATACTGCTGTTGGATCATAATAGAATAACAGTAAAGTATGAAGAACTATATATATATATATATATATATATATATATATATATATATATATATTTCTTTCTTTTCTTTCAAACTATTCGCCATTTCCCGCGTTAGCAAGGTAGCGTTAAGAACAGAGGACTGGGCCTCTGAGGTAATATCCTCACATGACCCCCTTCTCTGTTCCTTCTTTTGGAAAATTAAAAAAAAAACAAGAGGGGAGGATTTCCAGCCCCCCGCTCCCTCCCCTTTTAGTCGCCTTCTACGACACGCAGGGAATACGTGGGAAGTATACTTTCTCCCCTATCCCCAGGGATAACATATATATATATATATATATATATATATATATATATATATATATATATATATATATATATATATATATATATATATATATATACTAAAGGAATGGTCTTTTAGAGAGAGATTTACTGAAAGTCATCTTCAGTGGGACGAACAGACGATTAGAGAGAGATTAATTGTTCCAATTTCTGAGAGAGAGAGAGAGAGAGAGAGAGAGAGAGAGAGAGAGAGAGAGAGAGAGAGAGAGAGAGAGAGAGAGAGAGTCTGTGTGTGTGTGTGTTTGTCTTTGTACCTACCAACAAGTACCTATGACGATACGTCTCTCCAAAATGGATAATCACCGCTCCTGGGTTCATCTGGGACTGATTTCAACCATATGCCGCTGACCCGCGCACGCGTCGTATTTCTCGTGGGCGAAACACTGAATAATCTCACCAGCTTCCAGGCTGGGTCGTCATGTACATTCGGTTATGTTCCGCTGTATTCCTCGCGACTTGACAACCCTGTATCTTCCTCGTCAGGTTAGGTTTACAGGTTTTAACACGTTTTCTTTCACGCCTGCAAGTAGTTGCTGTTCCCTTCCCCGGAGAAGACGAGGGCAGAGCGTAGGACGTGTGGGAAGCGCATGCCGGGGACAGTGTGTGTGACCCAGGACATGATGTGCCGAGGACAGTGTGTAGGACCCAGGACAGTATGTGACCGAGGACAGTGTGTGTGACCTAAAACAGTGTGTGTCGAGGACAGCAGGTGACCGAGGACAGTGTGTGTGTGACCCAGAACTTATCTTTGACAAGGGGAAAGAGGATGTGTCACACGACGGAAGTGGGGTGGGTTGGGTGGGGCCGGGGGTCTTAATAAGAAGGAGTGTGACCTGGTACAGAGAGCGAGTGACTTGATATCACATCACCACACCAAGGGCAAAGACGTGACCCAGTTGAGAGAGAGAGAAGGTCACCAATACAACCCAACTTTAAGATACTAAAACATTTCTATTTGCTTCTGTACAGTTGACCTCAACGTCTTCATTCGCTCGAAGGTTTTCTGTGGCCATAATTATCGTCTATCAATTCATAAAAGCCAAGTAACTGTTAACTTAACACAATCAAGCAATACCGCTTCAACAATACCCAAAAATGTCTCGTAAACAGACTTTTCCTTCATGTATGCCTCACTTGAAGAGTGTCCCGTCGTGTTGCAGGTTACCATACCTGACCTGAATGATGGGTTGTCACAACTGGTGTTACTTCCATCTAATAACCTCGTGACAGCAGACGAAGAGGATGATATATAGAGATGGAACATACCGGCGGAAGGAGAAGTTATGCGAGAGAGGAATCGAATAATGCACTGTGGAATGAAAATGCACCCGAGTGAGGAAGGAAGATGAAAAATTCAAGTATCTGGAGAAAAAGTGAGAGAGAAACAAATGTCAAGAAAAAAAAGAAGACGTAAATAATATGATAAAGAGGAGGCTGATGGAGACGCCATAGGAGTTAAAAGTACGAAGATATATGGACATGTTAGCATACACACAATATATCAAGGAAGTGTCACATGACGAATAATTCATGTATGGTAAACACGTGGAGCAAATGATAATGATAATAATAATAATAATGAAAATGAAAATAATAATAACAATATAATGAAAATGATAACAACAATGATTTGATGACAATAATGATAATAATGATGATAATAATTATAATAACAATAATAATAATAATAATAATAATGATAATGATAATAATAGTAACAACATCAATGATAATAATGATGGACTGCCAGCGTTCGAAATAGAGAGGAGACTTCGTAGAAACGGTCAGGGCATATAACTCGAGTGAGAGCATTGTGAGAGGGGGACACTCCTCCCTCTCCCTCTGTGAGTTCGACGAAGTCCTGAGAGTTGGCCAGTGAACTCCAGGGTCAACCAACCTCCTCCTCCTCCTCCTCCTCCTCCTCCTCCTCTCGAACTCTGGCCCGAGTTAGCTGTGCTTTTGATGGCCGCGTGAGCCGGACGGAAGCGGCAGGTAAGTGCCTTAATGAGCGTGGGTTTCGAGGGGGGGAAGGAACGACTGGGGACATTTTGGTCAGTGCGTGGCAGGAGGGGAAGTGTCAGCGCGTTGTGGCGCGGGGGAATGTGGGAGTGTATACACCTCCCCCTTGAACACCAGGGTACGACCCTTGAGTACGACGACGCGACCCTTGAGCATGACCGTACGACCCTTGAGCATGACCGTACGACCCTTGAGCATGACCTTACGACCCTTGAGCACAAGGGCAAGACCTTGAAGTACAACACAGGCACGATCCTTGAGCATGGCCGCACGTGCAACCCTCGGAGGACGACTGTACAACTCCTTATCATGTTGGAGGTGACCCATAAACTTACCATTACCAGGCTAAAGGTCAGTGACCCAAAATTAGAAAGAGAAAAAAAAACAACCCGTCCAGTCATCACTACAGACAGTAACTGTATGCCAGTCTAGGGCCCATTTCGTCCCGGGTCATAACAGATATTTGACCTGAATTCTGTACAGGTAAAAAAAGAAAGAAAAAAAAAAAAAGCACGTATGTTGTCCAGTTTCTGGCGGAAATAATACTTCACTAAAGCTGAATGACAACGCCATTTTTTGTTACCGGCGCACAAACTATCAAATATTGGAAAAGAAAATGGCGATGTATTTGATAACGATGTATTTGATAACGATGTATTTGATAAAGTTTTCTATGATTTCAGATGATAGATTGGCTATTCCATACTTTCACAGAAACTGAATAACTCTGAAAATTATATATATTTATATATGTATATACATGTGTATGTGAGTGGGTTGGGCCATTCTTTCGTCTGTATTCTTGCGCTACCTTGCTAGCGCGGGAGACAGCGACAAAGTTAAATAAATAAATAAATAAATGAATAAATATATATATATATATATATATATATATATATATATATATATATATATATATATATATATATTGAACCAGGGAATGTAAAACGTCCGGGGTAAACCATGGGATGGTCCGTGGGGCCTGTTTGTGGATTGAGAGCTGCAGCTTCGGTGCATTACACATGACTGTGCGAGCGAGCATGGATGTGGGCGGATGCGGCCTTTTCTTCGTCTGTCCCTGACGCATCCTTGCTTGTGCGGGAAACGACGATCTAGTATGAAGGACGAAAATGAAATACACACACACACACACACACGACTATTTGAAACACACACAGAAACATCCCCATATCAACTTGTATGATTTCCATTCGACTCGTCCAGTGAAGTACACATCTTCGCTTCAAAAACGTCGTCTAATACTAAATGGAATCCTGACCACTGAATTTTCACCCATCATTATAATTCGTCTATGATGGATGTATAGAGAGAGAGAGAGAGAGAGAGAGAGAGAGAGAGAGAGAGAGAGAGAGAGAAGAGAGAGAGAGAGAGAGGGAGAGAGCGTAACCATGTTCTGCTTATAACATTGCTTGAGAATTTCAGGAAATGTTCACATGCGAGTAGGATTTTAAGCTGAATTCTTACCATGTATTCCTCGACAATGTTAGAGCGACTGTGTTGTTGATTGCCTCCATGCTCGAAGCTGATATATATATATATATATATATATATATATATATATATATATATATATATATATATATATATATATATATATATAATTCTAAAAGATACTTTCATCTCTTTCCCTGCAAAATGCCAAAGCGATAGAATCAAATACGGTCATGTACGGAGGGGTTGGAGAAAGTGTGGAGAGAGAGAGAGAGAGAGAGAGAGAGAGAGAGAGAGAGAGAGAGAGAGAGAGAGAGAGAGAGAGAGACCCACCTTAACAGCGGGATTCGAAGCTTCATTCTACTTCTAACTTGTATAATTTTTCCTGCAGTCTCAGAAGATAAATAAGAAACTAATTCACAATACAGTTGTGAAGTTTCAAAGTCTAACTTTAAACTGGATTCTCGTCCTGACTTTCCTTCCATTGGCGAGTTACGAGACTAGTCGCTCATCCATTGCTCCTGACAGCGTAATAGGTGAGGGTAATTTCGTTGCAACAAATGATCCGGGTTGTCGTAACAATTCTTGAGGTTGAGCAAAATGCTGTACCCAACCAGAAACTTTGTGACCTTCGTAATTCGTGGAACAACTCATTCACTTCTCATTCACCCTGTTACGTTATGAATTCATTCGTTTATTCATTCAGACTCGTTGACATTTGCGACGATAAAGATTTTCGTGTCTTGTCAACGAACGCGACTGCGTTGTAGTAGTAGAGAGGAAACAGGCTTGTTAACTTAAAGGCGACATCGCTCAGCGAACCAGGGCAACACGACTGTGAGAGAAGGTTGACCCTGGCAAGCCTACGCCACACTGCCCACCGATGTGGTGGCAGGAGGAGGGAATACCCACCATGTGGACCACAGTGGAAGACTTCGTCTCTCTCATGATCTATGGGTTTCCCGAGTGAGGTAGAAGACATCCCCTCCTCTTGATTCTACAATCTGTTTGCTCTTCTTAAAGCACTTGGGGTATAAGAGAGATTCAATCTGTACTAAGGCGTTCGTCCATTGAATAACTAACAAGTAAACTTAACTGGTTTCCACCGAACTATGGGTTCTCAGTCAGTCGACATCTTGCCTCGGGCAAAATTCGCTGATCACACAAAGTGTTATACAAAAAAATCAGCTTGTGTGTTTTATGCAAACATTTTCTCTCACATCTTGATTGCTTCTTGTCAGTTCAATTAGAGTGAGTCTGAAGAAATCCTCCGAGAGATTACCGGGACTAACTTCAGCCATCGCAGCTTCCTTCCACAGTCCCTCCACCACAACCCTTCCCTCCACCACAACACTTCCCTCCACTACCACAGTCCCTCCACCACAGTGCCAAAGTAGCCTTGAGAAACGTGTCCTCTCCACCGCTGTGTTTCTCTAACTTCTCTGTCGTCTTGCGTGGAGATTGTACAGCGAGTAGATGAGAGTGTGTTTAGCTACGTATGTGGGAAGAATTACGTAAGCAGTGTATGGCGAGTGAGGTAGTGTGAGTGGAGTATCAAGAGTTCAGTGCGTTGTATGGGTTATGATGAATGGAGGAGTATGATGAGAGGAGTATAGTGCACTTAGGAAGCATGACGTGTGTTGTGTCTTGATACCGTGCTGCGTGGAATGTGGAGTGTGGGAAATGTGGGGTATGTGAGCTGGTGACTGAAGAGTACAGTGTGTGGGGAGAGGTTTATATACCTCGTGGAAGGTATGGTGTGTGGAGGGTGTAATGTGTGGAGGGTATGCTGTATGAGACATATGGCGTGTGTGTTTTCTGAAACGTAAGACAAAAAAACAGGTGTTCTATCTTCTGTGTATAGCTATCTACTCTGGCTGTAGAGCACATCCGACCCCTGGCTATACACCCATATCCCAACCCGGCTATATACGTACACCCAGTCCTCGTTAAGCGCCACCCTGGCTATATACGTACACCCAGTCCTCGTTAAACGCGCCACCCTGGCTATATACGTACACCCTTCCCTCGTTAGAAGTAATTGTGCCTTGCGCCTCGTCAGCAGGTCCCGAGACCATGATGATATAAGCGGAATAATCCGGAACCACTGACTCAGTATTATTTAATGATTTTATTAGCGAGTCTAACATGATGCATTCATTGAATTACAAGAGGGGAGAGAGAGAGAGAGAGAGAGAGAGAGAGAGAGAGAGAGAGAGAGAGAGAGAGAGAGAGAGAGAGAGAGACAGGAGTTTTATGTAGCACAATTCTCTTCCTATTCATATTTCTGTGTCTGGCTGCGTTACCACTTTGCCTCATCCAGTCAGTCAGTCTGTCTCTCCTGCCAGCTGTTGGGAACTGCTTGAGAGAATCCCAGTGACAATAATTACCTTGTCATGTGTGAAGGACGCCCCTTTAATTCGACTGCCAGTTTGTTTTCCAGAGAGACAGAGAAAGGGAAACCCATTGTCTGTGGTTCCTTTTTATTTTCTGTCTCAGGATGGGTTCCCAACTCGAGGGGAGAGAGAGAGAGAGAGAGAGAGAGAGAGAGAGAGAGAGAGAGAGAGAGAGAGAGAGAGAGAGAGAGAGAGAGAGAGAGAGAGCAATATGTCGAGACATGATCTTGTGGGTTCTTACTTCAAGTCAGTGTTGTAGGAGGGAAGGCAAACCCACTGCAGGGTGTAACCCGAGACCTGGGGAGGAGTGAAATGATCTCTTCCTTAGTGGAGGGAGAGGGAGGGGAAAGGCAAGGGGTGTGGTGGATAAGTGGACTGACAGAGAAGACGTGGCCTGTGTGCGTGTGTGTGTGTGTGTGTGTGTGCGCGCGCGCGCGCGCGCGCACGAACAGGTCATGACACCCTAGGATCGTACCGCTGTACTCGAGGGTCGTACCGCCGTACCTTCTGGGGTTAGAAAGCTGGCCCATCTTCACAGAAGCGTTACCAAAAGCAGAACTCTTTAGGGAGGAGGAGGAGGAGGAGGAGGAGATAGGATGAGGAGGGCTGGTCAGGAACAGGATGATGGGAGAATATACAGCCCGGGTCATCTTCAGGCCGTCCTGAGCTGGTGTGAGATGCGACATGTGCGACGTTTGTCTACAAGACACAGATGATGGTATTGCATCGCAACATCGTCAACTACGTCAAGGTCATCGCTACGAGAAGCGCCTCAGAGAGAGAGCCAGTATCAGCTACAAGTTCCCGCCTCTTGTAGAATCACGAATACATTCGCTCTGGCCTTCCCGGCATCCACCGTCCACAAGGCGCTCGCTCTACAGTCGAACCAGCGGGGAGCCCTCAGACAGATGGGCTCTCCGTGGTCTTCTGAGAGAACGGCACACCAGCTCTGAGCGTCAGCTTAATGACCAACAGTCATCAACGCCAGTCACCCTTAAGGTTCATCAATTTACATCCATTTGGAAAGTTGATTCAGATTCAGTGCGTCGTCCTCAATGGATTCGTTATATACTTACACATTTACGCATGTTTATATTCATATGTATAGTTCCGAATGTCTTCTACCCCCTCTACCCACCAACAGCTGTGGGTCTGGAACCTTACTTTACGTTACGTATACCTTACGATGGCTTCGGACGTCTTCTACCCCCACAGCTGTGGTCTGGGACCTTACCTTACCTTACGTATACCTTACAATGGTTTCGGACGTCTTCTACCCCCACAACTAGGTCTGGAGCCTTACCTTACCTCACGTATACCTTACGATGGCTTCGGAGGCCTTCTTTCCCTCCCGCTGGGTCTCGGACCAGAGATATACGCACATCATAACATGTACGCTATTGGCCTAAGCATAACAAGCAAGGTATTGTTTCTTGTGCCAGGAGGTATATTGTGTGAATCCGGCACACACACACACACACACACACACACACACACACACACACACACACACACACACACACACAGGCCAATGTTCGAGCCACTTTAACCCTCTCTCAAGTGGCTCCCACGGGAACTGGCTCAGAGGAAGAGTGAGCTAAGGTAAAGCTTTGCTCTGGCCAGACTGTTTTACTACGTCAATTTTCGTTGCTGCATCATGTGAGGTAGTAACGCGAACCAGACAATGCGTGGATGATAATGATAATGATAATGATAATGAATTACTTGTAAGTAGAGACACCATCGTCGTTCGTGAGTGATTACAGTATGTCTCCCATGATCATGTTCGCTACGGAGGGAGACGCCATCATTTTCATCTTCACTGTAGCCAAACACATTCTTGTATCATGTACATTACTCGACAAACATTTTTTTAAACAGCATTCTTGGTACTAAGGGTTGTGTTAAAAGTTTTTCACCTGATCTTCTGGGGTTAGGTCAAAAGCCATCTACACTACGTACATCCTCATCTTCACTACATGCCTATCTTCACTACATCCATATCGACACTACATTCCTACCTTCACTACACCCTCGAATTACCCTGGGATCAGGTGAATAGGGGTGAGGATACTAGATGTTGGAAAGACAAAAATCAAAATTAATAAGCAAAGGAAAAAAACAAAATGTATTTTTGTCCTACGGAAAGCCAGAAATAATTACAACATTGATATACAAAAAAAAAAGTTGCCACTGAAATTATTAATAATGTTAGACCATCCCTCAGAGATAATAGTAACATTACACAACCCTTTACAGATATAGTCATTATTTCACTGACAAAAAAAATGAAGTTAAAGTACTCCAACTGAAACACGTCATATTCAGGCTCAAATGTTTCGAGATAATAAAGGTTTTTCTCCCAGGGTCAAGAGTCTGTTTACGGCATCTAATCCTTTTCATTTCAACTCGTCTAAATATAATAACGTTCAACCCGTTTCGTATACGAACGTCGGTACACGCTTACTTAACACATCAGTTAATTAAAGATCCTTAAGGGTAGATCATGAACATTCCACAGACAGACAAAAGCCACTGTGTTTTTCAACGTTTGATCATCAGGATCGTCTAAATCAACAAGGGGCGAAATTCATTAGAGTGGGGGGGGGGGGGGGGACTGTTTCGCGCCAAAAACACGAAAGGAAACAAAAGCCAACGAACCTTTTCTACAAACAGAGCCGACCAACCGCGTAACGCCCGGTAGAAAATGAAAAAAAAAAAAAAAGAAAAAGAAATGAACTCCCTCTGGCATCACTAACTCTTTTTTACAGCCATTTAATTACATGCTAATTATTCCTAAAGCAGTTAGCTTTAGTCGAACAACTTTTAGGCCGATAATTATTGTCCATATATATATTTTTTTTTTTTTTTTTTTTTATACTTTGTCGCTGTCTCCCGCGTTTGCGAGGTAGCGCAAGGAAACAGACGAAAGAAATGGCCCCACCCCCCCCCCCCATACACATGTATATACATACGTCCAAACACGCAAATATACATACCTACACAGCTTTCCATGGTTTACCCCAGACGCTTCACATGCCCTGCTTCAATCCACTGACAGCACGTCAACCCCGGTATACCACACCGCTCCAATTCACTCTATTCCTTGCCCTCCTTTCACCCTCCTGCATGTTTAGGCCCCGATCACACAAAATCTTTTTCACTCCATCTTTCCACCTCCAATTTGGTCTCCCTCTTCTCCTTGTTCCCTCCACCTCCGACACATATATCCTCTTGGTCAATCTTTCCTCACTCATCCTCTCCATGTGCCCAAACCACTTCAAAACACCCTCTTCTGCTCTCTCAACCACGCTCTTTTTATTTCCACACATCTCTCTTACCCTTACGTTACTCACTCGATCAAACCACCTCACACCACACATTGTCCTCAAACATCTCATTTCCAGCACATCCATCCTCCTGCGCACAACTCTATCCATAGCCCACGCCTCGCAACCATACAACATTGTTGGAACCACTATTCCTTCAAACATACCCATTTTTGCTTTCCGAGATAATGTTCTCGACTTCCACACATTCTTCAAGGCCCCCAGGATTTTCGCCCCCTCCCCCACCCTATGATCCACTTCCGCTTCCATGGTTCCATCCGCTGACAGATCCACTCCCAGATATCTAAAACACTTCACTTCCTCCAGTTTTTCTCCATTCAAACTCACCTCCCAATTGACTTGACCCTCAACCCTACTGTACCTAATAACCTTGCTCTTATTCACATTTACTCTTAACTTTCTTCTTCCACACACTTTTCCAAACTCAGTCACCAGCTTCTGCAGTTTCTCACATGAATCAGCCACCAGCGCTGTATCATCAGCGAACAACAACTGACTCACTTCCCAAGCTCTCTCATCCCCAACAGACTTCATACTTGCCCCTCTTTCCAAAACTCTTGCATTCACCTCCCTAACAACCCCATCCATAAACAAATTAAACAACCATGGAGACATCACACACCCCTGCCGCAAACCTACATTCACTGAGAACCAATCACTTTCCTCTCTTCCTACACGTACACATGCCTTACATCCTCGATAAAAACTTTTCACTGCTTCTAACAACTTTCCTCCCACACCATATATTCCATATATATATATATATATAAACACTGGATTAAAACAGCGTCTCTCTCTTGTTTTTGGTGTATGTTATTCATACAAATGAATGAATTACTGAATGTAACTACATGGCAACTCGCCGCTCGAAACGCTTGTTTTAAGAGACTTTTAAAATCGCGTCCATTTAAATTCGCGGGCTTTTCCCATTGTTTACCTTCTGGCAAGTGGGGGTTCAGGCGCGCGCAGCCGGCCTGAACTTTAAACGCCCGTTGATCGTGAAGCATATTAATTGAAAAAGAAAAAAATCATATATTTTTTTTTAACTTTTTTTGTTTTAAAGAAGCGAAATACACACCATTTGACCATGTTCTGGGCGTGACGCTGGAGGTGGAAGTTAAGCGTTCCATTAATAGGTGAGGCTTAGGTGAGGGAAGGGGGGGGATGGAGGGAGGAGGAGGAGGTGACGGAGTGAGGCAACACAAACAGAATCTCTGGTTCAGTTTGAGGATTTTATGGACTTTGCTGAAAGATTGAGAATTCAATTAAGTCCGCGAGGCTCAGTTGGAGAAAATTGAATTCCTCCCCCTCCCCTCCCTTCCCCCTCCCCTCCACCCTTCCACCTATCCACCCTCCCCCTCCTCTCCCCTCCACCCTTCCACCTATCCACCCTCCACTTGCGGCACTCTCGAACTGTGAGAGGAAAAATGGAGAGGGGAATATCGCCGAGAGATACCGCTACTATCACAGAGAAATATCGCTATTACCGATGGTAACCCCAAAGTATGGAGAAGGAGAGAGAAATATATGCTATGATTGGGGAGGGGGCGGGAAGGAAGTAATCGAAAAGATTTGAGATGGAGAGAGAGAGAGAGAGAGAGAGAGAGAGAGAGAGAGAGAGAGAGAGAGAGAGAGAGAGAGAGAGAGAGAGAAGAGAGAGAGAGTTATTTCCACTTGACAGTTACGCCTTGATAACAACGGACGCCTGCCTTTAGCTACTCCATGGCAGATGATGAAGGTAAAGCCCACGTAATAATAAACCAGCCAAAAACCTTATCCTCTCTCTCTTTTTTTTTTTCAACGGGCAGTACAGGAAGGTGAAGTGAGAGGGAGGGGGGGGGGGGCTGGTGTGGGGTGGTGGATGAGAGGGAGATGGAATGGGGTGGGGTGGGTTGCGGGGGGGGTCGATATAATATGAAAAGCTCAGGGAGGGTCGTTATGTCATGGTACTTGGCAACACATCCGGCCTCAAAACACAACCCTGAAACAGAAGGCGACAACTCTTCTTTAAGCGCCTCCGCCTCCGGCTCGTGCCATCGGAACAATGGAACTTTAAACGCCTTCCACAAACTCCTCGCGATATTTGCATAAGACTATTCTCTCGTGGAGGTTTAAAAGGGGTACGAGTTTAAACCGGCCATTCATCATGGATACTCATCAAGCCTTGGCTTAAATCAGGTTTGGGTTACTTATTGAATTTTCATACTTTGTTTTTAATCTCTTACGACAGAAGGAGAGAAAAAATAAAATCCTATTGGTCATTTGTGGAGTCGTTTCTACAGCGTAACCCGGAACCCAGAGAGATGTGGCTCATGGTTGCTGGCAATCAAACAGCCAGCGTTTAAACTGTCGAGAATGCTGTAACTTTTCCTCTAGTGATGTGTATCACCAAATGAATTATTAGTACCTGAACTGAAACCGTAAAGGACTGAACGGAGCTTTTAAAGAGATCAGATATAACACACACACACACACACACACACACACACTCACACATGTTAACTGTCTTTACCGTTACCATTCTCTGTATCTTTTCAGCATTTTCCTGCATTTTAATCAACAATCCGTTAATTATCATCATGAGAAGTAGAAGTAATAGTAGCATCATTATCATTTCACGTTCGCCTTTTCCCCATCGTTAGCGAAGTAGCGCCAGGAACACAAAAAAAGACAAACACGGTCCTCCTCCTTCGCTTGCATCCATTCTTATATCCTCATTATCCTCAACACACCCACACTCCTCACCTACACTCACTCACCCCTCACCATCCGTCCCTTCCTCTCCCAATCTACCCCTCAGAATCCAATTAGCCTCTAATGCATCGAGATTAATTGCCTCTGTACCTTTTTATTACGGGCAATTATTATCAATTTGTAGTGATATTGGAAAATAATTCAATTCGGCCTGGCAGCCGATGGTAAATAACCGGGATCCGCTTATTACCCATTCCTGTAGACCACACTGAATAAAATTACCCATTCCTGTAGACCACTGAATAAAATTACCCATTCCTGTAGACCACTGAATAAAATTACCCATTCCTGCAGACCACTGAATAAAATTACCCATTCCTGCAGACCACTGAATAAAATTACCCATTCCTGCAGACCACTGAATAGAATTACCCATTCCTGCAGACCACTGAATAAAATTACCCATTCCTGTAGACCACTGAATAAAATTACCCATTCCTGAGGACCACTGAATAAAATTACATTAAACTGGAAAGGTTGACATTGGTGGGCGACTGTTGAATGTGCCTCCCTCGATATACGCCCAAGAGGTCTCTCTCTCTCTCTCTCTCTCTCTCTCTCTCTCTCTCTCTCTCTCTCTCTCTCTCTCTCTCTCTCTGTGTGGCAAGACTCGTTGCGATGAGTGAGTGGATGTGGCAGCCACTGAGCATGTTGGGGACCATAGTGAGAGGGTCTTTCTCTCTCTCTCTGTGCCAAGCGTCGGCACGACCCAGGCTGAGGCAAAGACCAAGGGTGAGGCAAGGACCTAGGGTAAGGCAAGGACCTAGAGTGAGGCAAGGACCTAGGGTGAGGCAAGACCCAGGGTGAGGCAAAGACCCAGGGTGATGCAAAGGACCTAGAGTGAGGCAAGGCTCAGAGTGAGGTAAGACCCACCAGGGTGAGGCAAGACCCACGGTGAGGCAAAGACCTACGATAAGGCAAGAAGATACTCCTGCAGGAGGAAGGGACGTAGCAAAAACAACCCCCCCTCCCCCCCACCAGGAGACGTACCGACGAACGCAGCAACAATCCCGGGCCGTGTGTGAAGGTCCAGGACCCTGGAGATCTGTCATGCCTCTGGGATGGTTTGACCTTTGACCCACAGGGAACGTCTCATCAAGAATCCAATTGAAAAAATGAACCAAAGGTCGTCAGAGCGTGAGGAAGCAAACGACACAACGACTGAGTCCCGAGTCTGTCGGCCTAAGGAAGGAACGAAAGACGCCATGTGGTTGTTGACTGCTGGAGAGGGAAGACACCACAGGATGAAGATAAGAAAAAAGTGATGAGAAGAAAGATAATGAAAATAATGTGTCCCTCGCAAAATAATCGGGTATATGATAACTGTAAAGTCACCAGTTTCTTCGCTGTGTTCATGTTTATTACCGTCGCATTTTGCCGAAATAAACCTCTCCAGATTCAAGTATATATGGCGCGGTGTCCGGTTTTGCAAGAATCACTCAGGGTCAAAAACCTTCCCATCATTGCCTTGTGGAATCTTAAGTCTGTGCTCATCTAAAAAGTGCCTGACGAGGGAGGACATCATCAAATCCATCATGTATCCTTGAGGGGGACAACGTGCCTGACGAGGGAGGACATCATCAAATTCATCATGTATCCTTGGGGGGACAAAGGATACATGGAAACAGATCTCATTCACTTACCTTGAACGTGATGATCTTCCACTCTTGTGTGTCCGACCACAGTGGACGGCTCCCCCATACCCGACGTCGCTCGCCACTACGACCCTGATCCCCTCCGAGAGACAGACCACGAACCTGCCGAGGTGTTGGGTTCAGTGAGAAATCTGAGGGGGGGTGACTCAAGAAAACGGCATGATCGCCACATGATCACCAGCCATCACTAAGCCACACAGGACCTGCGAGTATCCTGATAACCAAATGATCCTTACACTAGTTTAGTCTACGCGTGCACCCACCAGGCATGTATGGCGTCCCTCTCACTGAGGATAGGGAGGAGTAGAATCTTCGACGTGGACAGTGAGCGAGACTGGAGAAATATCCTCCCTGGGTCATCTTATAACGAACACCAAGACAAGAAATTAACTCCGTCCTCAACCCTTGTCACCGAAGATTATTCAAGCCGGGCGCACCGGACCCATTAATCACCTCGTGACTGGTAAAATACTGGAATCAATCACGTCCCTTTTCTTCGCCCTCCTGCCTGCCCCCCTAACCCCCAACCCCCCTTTCCCCACCTCCCTGGGGAGCGGAAGACGCTATGGGGTCAGGCTGTCGCGTCTCACTGCGCCTGGCAACGCCCTCGCCCCCCTTGTTGTTGGGCCGGATCAGAGGGTCGGGTACAGAAGCTACGTCGCTTCTAAGCTGGGGACGAGAAGATCAGCTATGAAGCTATGTCGTAGTTAGGCTGGACGAGAGGATCAGCTATGAAGCTATGTCGTAGTTAGGCTGGACGAGAGGATCAGCTATGAAGCAGCTATGTCGTAGTTAGGCTGGACGAGAGGATCAGCTATGAAGCTATGTCGTAGTTAGGCTATACGAGATCAGCTATGAAGCTATATCGTAGTTAGGCTGGACGAGAGGATCAGCTATGAAGCTATGTCGTAGTTAGGCAGGACGAGAAGGTCAGCTATGAAGCTATGTCGTAGTTAGGCTAGACGAGAGGATCAGCTATGAAGAAGCTATGTCGGCACTAGGCTGGTACCAGTCAACGAAGATGGTGCCACCTTGACCTGGCCAGGTCGGGTACCTGCTGGGGGATGCGACACACTCGGTACGTCAAATCGTCTTGCCCAAGGCAGAGGCTGCTAACAAGACACTAAAAAAAATCTACGATCAATTTTCTCATGGTCTTGTACGCGCTGTCAACACAACCCTCGAGGAGGGTCTTGTGCCTCGAACGCCACCTCCTCCTGAAGAAGGGAGTTACTTTTCTCCCTCAGGATCAGGTCTCCGGTGTCGCCTCTGCATCGTCAGTCTCTCCCAAGCATCCACAAGAGCTGGGGGCCCCCACAAAGACGTGGTCCGGAACGTGGTCTGAGAAGCGTTGCTTCGACATCTACAGAGCTCGACGGTGAGGTGAATTTGGCCCTGCCACCCGCACCGCCTACTGCAGTAGCCTCCTCCTACACCACACACAAGGCGACGTAGATTTGGTTGGCTGGCTTGGCTGGCTCTACGCCCCTTTAGCTCTCTGAACACGACGGTACGACCCTTGATTATGGAAGACTTTGTGTGTGTGTGTGTGTGTGTGTGTGTGTGTGTGTGTGTGTGTGTATGTGTGTGTGTGTGTGTGTGTGTGTGTGTATATGTGTGTGTGTGTGTGTGTGTGTGTGTGTGTGTGTGTGTAAAAATTTCAAACATAGTTTGCTTACCATAAGGAAGAGAGTGCAAAAACAGGGACGGTAAAGGAGAAGGGAATCGAAGAGGACAAGAGACAAAAGAGGGAAGGAATGAACATGGAGAGAAAAGAGGTGAGGCAAGCGTAGAAGAGATACGATCAGCGGAACAAAGGAGAACAGAGGGAGAAGAGGAGACGAGAAGAGGAGGCCGGGATGCTGCAAACGTGCGACGCAAGGAGGACAAGGCTCTCCTTTCATCTTGCCTGAGAATCAATTTCCATTTTATCTCAGCTCCACCACAAGACCTGGCTGGCTGCACGGCCCCGGACACCTGAGGCAACTCTCGCTAAAAGCTTCCTCAGTGGATCTTATGAGGATAACACGGGGAATAGGGAGGGATGTGGCCCCAGTTATGTGGAGAGAGAGAGAAAGAAAGATGGCTCAAGTGCTGTGGGGGAGAGGCTAGAGAGACGACATGCTCCCTCCCACCCCACAGTTATATATGTGGGGAATGGATATATGGCTCGAGTGTTGTGGGGAGTAGGGAGGTCTATGTGTCTACGAAGGGTGGTTAAGTGGTGGAAAATGACGAGGTTTGGGTAATAAGACGATGAAGGTAAAAGATGGGGGGAAGGGGTGGGAGGGGGGAGCTGTGTCCTCTAGGGTAAAAGGACCCACAGTGCTGTGGGTAAAGGTTTGGGCAAGCCTTAGAGGTGATAGTTAGGGTAAGGGGGGTAATGCATGGCGTGGTCAAGACGGTGAGGTTTGGTTTGAGACTTTGTGTACGCATTCTCCGGGAATCGTACATCACTCTTCACTACCTGTACGATGTTTCGGCCACCATACGTTGCCTGACGTATGATGTTTTGGCGCCAATTGCTCTTTTCTATTATCATTATTTCTTTTTATGTGTAGGTTATTTCCGATGAAGCAGATTAGTTTGGAACGTTAATGAGATACGATGCAATACATCATTGTATGAAGCACAGTGCTTTTGGCTGTTATTTATTGTTGTTTAATAAACATGGCTCCAGTAATCATGTGATGCTGTCTGATGTACGATAACCGAGCCAGAATACATTATTGTTTGATGCACGATACTTCTGCACTAATAATGGCACGTGGGGCAACGCAAAACAGCTTTGATATATGCATAATCATTATGACCCCCGGTGAACAGCTAGTGTTTTACGTATCTACAATTCCGGAAATTTCGATACGTTTAACATTTTGAAAGTTTCTGACTTACTGCCCGTCCCTGCGGGTCTGGTATAAACTGGCTGCTGGAATAAAGAAGGAGAGAGAGAGAGAGAGAGAGAGAGAGAGAGAGAGAGAGAGAGAGAGAGAGAGAGAGAGAGAGAGAGAGAGAGAGAGACCACGCATTCTTCCACCATTCCTCCGCCTTCAGTACTCTTGTACTCTACCTCCATTCTTCCACCATTCCTCCGCCTTCAGTAGTCTTGTACTCTATTCCCCTCCTCCACCATGTCACATGTGGTCTTCTTCCTCCCCTCACACCACCAACCCCCTTCTGTCGCACTATCATCCACTCTCCTCGTGAACTCCTCGCCTCGTATGCAGTCTTTCCATCGGCGCAGACCGCCTTGAGAAGTATAGAGTCCCACCCACTCTACCGCCCACTCCTCCTCCTCCTCCTCCTCTGCAGTTCACGGCCTCTGCATTCCCTGCCATCTCTCACTGGGACCCCAAGGAAGATTCCCAGGCTAAGCCTGAACTATATTGCCTTCCTCCGGCACCATTCATCCCCCTATCCTCCCCATCCCATCCCATCCTCACATACCCCCTTCCCTCCCATCCCGTTAATGGAACGTCTAACTCCCTTAACTTCTCCCCTCCACCATCGACCACCCCCACTTTACCCCCCAGCCATCTCCAAAAGACGTCTCGGCGATGCATTTCACTGCAAGATGCGATGCCTTAAACAACGAAGGTCAAGCCAGTCTTTCGTGGCCAAGAAAGGCGTTTGAAAGTTCCCGCTGGCGCTCAACCCACTTGCCACGGAGTAAACACTGGCATTTAATTAAAGGCCGCGAATCTAAATGGAGGCGATGTTACCGGTTCTTTTCAAAGCCTTGTCGTGAGAGGTCGTAAAGGCGTTGTCAAACAGTTCGCTCATGTGAATAAGCCTCATAAACCACATGATTTAGTCAAGAGTATATACCTACCATATCATATATATATATATATATATATATATATATATATATATATATATATATATATATATATATATATATATATATATATTTTTTTTTTTTTTTTTTTTTTTATACTTTGTCGCTGTCTTCCGCGTTTGCGAGGTAGCGCAAGGAAACAGACGAAAGAAATGGCCCAACCCCCCCATACACATGTACATACACACGTCCACACACGCAAATATACATACCTACACAGCTTTCCATGGTTTACCCCAGACGCTTCACATGCCTTGATTCAATCCACTGACAGCACGTCAACCCCTGTATATTTTTTTTTTTTTTTTTATACTTTGTCGCTGTCTCTCGCGTTTGCGAGGTAGCGCAAGGAAACAGACGAAAGAAATGGCCCAACCCCCCCCCCCCCCATACACATGTACATACACACGTCCACACACGCAAATATACATACCTACACAGCTTTCCATGGTTTACCCCAGACGCTTCACATGCCTTGCTTCAATCCACTGACAGCACGTCAACCCCTGTATACCACATGACTCCAATTCACTCTATTTCTTGCCCTCCTTTCACCCTCCTGCATGTTCAGGCCCCGATCACACAAAATCTTTTTCACTCCGTCTTTCCACCTCCAATTTGGTCTCCCTCTTCTCCTCGTTCCCTCCACCTCCGACACATATATCCTCTTGGTCAATCTCTCCTCACTCATTCTCTCCATGTGCCCAAACCATTTCAAAACACCCTCTTCTGCTCTCTCAACCACGCTCTTTTTATTTCCACACATCTCTCTTACCCTTACGTTACTTACTCGATCAAACCACCTCACACCACACATTGTCCTCAAACATCTCATTTCCAGCACATCCATCCTCCTGCGCACATCTCTATCCATAGCCCACGCCTCGCAACCATACAACATTGTTGGAACCACTATTCCCTCAAACATACCCATTTTTGCTTTCCGAGATAATGTCCTCGACTTCCACACATTTTTCAAGGCTCCCAAAATTTTCGCCCCCTCCCCCACCCTATGATCCACTTCCGCTTCCATGGTTCCATCCGCTGACAGATCCACTCCCAGATATCTAAAACACTTCACTTCCTCCAGTTTTTCTCCATTCAAACTCACCTCCCAATTGACTTGACCCTCACCCCTACTGTACCTAATAACCTTGCTCTTATTCACATTTACTCTCAACTTTCTTCTTCCACACACTTTACCAATATATATATATATATATATATATATATATATATATATATATATATATATATATATATCCAATCGTGAATGAAAACGCTACAGTCAACCGCTCTGGGATTAGACAGCGAGTAATTAAGCGAGTGTAAACATTGAACCATGCCACCCGGAGTTCATTTCTTACCTTTCGTCACACAGTTGGTCTGGGATCTGGGACGGGATGGTCCCCTTAATGAGTCCCCTGCAGAAGATTCTCAATACGTGTCAACACCGTCCGAATTACTGATCAATATTTCCATATCTTTCCAACAGATAATAATAATAATAATGATAATAATAATAATAATAATAATAATAATAATGATAATAATGATAATAATAATAATAATAATAATGATAATGATAATAACAATAATGATAATGATAATAATAATAATAGTAATAATAAGTGATACTACTACTACTACTACTACTACTACTAATAATAATAATAATAATAATAATAATAATGATAATAATAATGATAATGGTAAGAATAATAGTTATGATTAACAACGTATCGTCTTCCTGTCTCCATTACACGATGCAGCAGCGACGGAAAAAGACGGTGTAAACAATCTGGCCAGAACAAAGGCTTCAGCTATACGAGACTCTGTCTTTGAGGCAGTTCCCGTGGGAGTTACGTGGGAGAGTGGCTGACACAGCGCCCTCTGTGTGTGTGTGTGTGTGTGTGTGTGTGTGTGTGTGTGTGTGTGTGTGTGTGTGTGTGTGTGAAAGAAGCCTCGCTTGTTAGTCACTGGCCAGTGGAAGATATGGAATGATATCGCCATAAGGCATCTCTGAAGGTCTACCTATACGAATGTATGAGGAACACACATTTTGAGGACGACGCATCGGTTCTGAAATCAACTTTCCAAATGGATGTAAATTGATGAACCTTAAGGGTGACTGGCGTTGATGACTGTTGGTCATTAAGCTGACGCTCAGAGCTGATGTGCCGTTCTCTCAGAAGACCACGGAGAGCCCATCTGTCTGAGGGCTTCCCGCTGGTTCGACTGTAGAGCGAGCGCCTTGTGGACGGTGGATGCCGGGAAGGCCAGAGCGAATGTATTCGTGATTCTACGAGAGGCGGGAACTTGTAGCTGATACAGGCTCTCTCTCTGAGGTGCTTCTCGTAGCGATGACCTTGACGTAGTTGACGTAGTTGCGATGCAATACCATCATCTGTGTCTTGTAGACAAACGTCGCACATGTCGCATCTCACACCAGCTCAGGACGGCCTGAAGATGACCTGTGCTGTATATCCTCCCTTAGCATCACTGTATATACCCCCTTAACATCATTGTATATACCCCCTTAGCATCACTGTATATACCCCCTTAGCATCACTGTATATACCCCCTTAGCATCACTGTATATACCCCCTTAGCATCACTGTATATACCCCCTTAGCATCACTGTATATACCCCCTTAGCATCACTGTATATACTTCCTTAGCATCACTGTATATACCCCCTTAGCATCACTGCATATACCCCCTTAGCATCACTGTATATACCCCCTAGCATCACTGTATATACCCCCTTAGCATCACTGTATGTACTTCCTTAGCATCACTGTATATACTCCCTTAGCATCACTGTACATACCCCCTTAGCATCACTGTATATACCCCCTTAGCATCACTGTATATACCCCTTTAGCATCACTGTATATACCCCCTTAGCATCACTCTATATACTTCCTTAGCATCACTGTATAAATCCCCTTAGCATCACTGTATATACCCCCTTAGCATCACTGCATATACCCCCTTAGCATCACTGTATATACTCCCTTAGCATCACTGTATATACCCCCTTAGCATCACTGTATATACCCCCTTAGCATCACTGTATATACCCCCTTAGCATCACTGTATATACCTCCTTAGCATCACTGTATATACCCCCTTAGCATCACTGTATATACCCCCTTAGCATCACTGCATATACCCCTTTAGCATCACTGTATATACCCCCTTAGCATCACTGTATATACCCCCTTAGCATCACTGTATATACCCCCTTAGCATCACTGCATATACCCCTTTAGCATCACTGTATATACCCCCTTAGCATCACTGTATATACCCCCTTAGCATCACTGTATATACCCCCTTAGCATCACTGCATATACCCCCTTAGCATCACTGTATATACCCCCTTAGCATCACTGTATATACCCCCTAGCATCCTGCTCTCCACCAGCCCTCATCACCCTCTCCCATCCTCCTCCCAGGGTCTGGTTTACTGAAGCCAAAACATCAGGAAGCGAATCCGAGAATTATACAAAACAGTCCGGCTTTTGGCAACGCCTCCGCGAAAGTGGGCCAGCATTTTTCGCTGCATTCAAGCCCAAGGGCGAGACGACACGACCCTTGAACCCCTGCGCACAACGGTATGATCCATGAACACGACGATGCGACGCTCGAGCACGACGGTGCGATCCATGAACACGACGATACGACACTTGAGCAAAACGGTACTATATACTTGGTAACCTGACCATTAACCTGACACTTGATAGTTAGTTCGAAAGCCAGGCCTTACCGTTGTGTCCAAGGAGGACAATATCCTCAGGTGTTGGGATGTCTTCCAAATACATGGCGTTACCAGTTACAAATACCGTCTCCCTCTGCCTATCTCTATCTCTGTTTTGAGGTCCCTTTTATCTCTTTATCTCTCTTCTCCTCCCTACCTATCTATCTATCTTTCTATACATTCATCTGTCTCTTTACCACTTGAGTTACACTGCCGACGATGGCTTTTGTCTCCCCTCCCCCAACGCACGCCGACCTCAAGAGGAAGCAACAAGCCCTTGCCTAGCATCGTGCTAGTAAAGATACATCTCTCTCTCTCTCTCTCTCTCCCTCTCTCTCTCTCTCTCTCTCTCTCTCTCTCTCTCTCTCTCTCTCTCTCCCCTCGAGTTGGGAACGCATCCTGAGACAGAAAATAAAAAGGAACCACAGACAATGGGTTTCCCTTTCTCTGTCTCTCTGGAAAACAAACTGGCAGTCGAATTAAAGGGGCGTCCTTCACACATGACAAGGTAATTATTGTCACTGGGATTCTCTCAAGCAGTTCCCAACAGCTGACAGGACAGACAGACTGACTGGATGAGATAAAGTGGTAACGCAGCCAGACACAGAAATATGAATAGGAAGAGAATTGTGCTACATAAAACCTCTCTCTCTCTCTCTCTCTCTCTCTCTCTCTCTCTCTCTCTCTCTCTCTCTCTCTCTCTCTCTCTCTCTCTCTCACTCCCTCTTGTAATTCAATGAATGCATCATGTTAGACTCGCTAATAAAATCATTAAATAATACAGGTGAGTCAGCGGTTCCAGATTATTCCGCTTATAACATCATGGTCTCGGGACCTGCTGACGAGGCGCGAGGCACAATTACTTCTAACGAGGGAAGGGTGTACGTATATAGCCAGGGTGGCGCGTTTAACGAGGACTGGGTGTACGTATATAGCCAGGGTGGCACGTATAACGAGGACTGGGTGTACGTAGAGTGGGACGGTGGGATTGGACGTAGGTACACAGCTCGGGTGGGATATGATTGCCTATAGATATGGCGGGCTGTGCTATATGGCCAGGTTAGAACGTTGCTATATACCCACCCATGGAGTAAAGTATCACACTATATCTCCCACGCACTAAGCCCTCTACACACCATATCGTTCACACACACACACACACACACACACACATACACACACACACCTCACCCTCCATCTACCATACCCTCCACCTACCTCACCCTCCACGTACCACACCCTCCAGACACCATACACTCCTCAGACCTCACTAGACGCACCGTATGCCCTGCATGCCAGCGTATGTACACCACCACACACTCTCCACACAGCACGGCTTTCCACAGTTCAACAGCAAACACACACACACACACACACTCTTCACACATCATGACGTCCGTGCCTCATACTTCCCTCACTATACTTCGGTCATCACCACTCACAATACACCACTCACCACCTCACATACTACACCTCATTGGCCAGACTCCAGACAACACATTCTGCATATATGAGATCCAAACATTTGAAGAGGTAAATACAATGCTGTGATGACACTCATGGCCAGGACATCAGTGGTCCAGTTCACGATAGAAGGAAGCCTACTAATATTAGGGAACAGCACCAAAGATGAGTTACAGGTTATGAAGAAAGACGCTCAGAGCAAGACTGAATTCAAAAGGACAACACCACAGCATATCAGAACATGACGCATAAACACGTGAGAATATAACATAAAGACTTGAGAATATGACATATAACACGTGATGATATAACCCATGACATAAACACGCGAGGCTAAAACACCGAGACGCGGATGAGAAGAAAATTCAGCGTACACACACCAATGTGCAAAGAGTGGGGGGTCGACCGAACGAGAGAGCCAATACGAACCAGACGACCACACCATCCACGGACGGTCGGCCACACCATCCACGGACGGTCGGCCACACCATCCACGGACGGTCGGCCACAAAGCCAATGTTCTAATGCTGTGTTTTCGGCGTCGTCCACCACCATCAGGAAACAAAGTTTTCATCTTTGTTTTCCCTCAGGGGACGAGAAAACTCCTGCCGACACAGAGGGCCGGGGCCTCGCTCTCTGCTACAATACCTCAGATTATCTTCAACTCTTGGGTACGAAAAGTCGCCGCATATTTTTTTTTTCTCTCTCTCTCTCTTTCTCTCTCTCTCTCTCTCTCTCTCTCTCTCTCTCTCTCTCTCTCTCTCTCTCTCTCTCTCTCTCTCTCCTATCTTTCTTTCTCTAACCCCTTTGTGATACAGGCGACTATGGATCACTGTGCCGCCCGGGGCAGATACAAATATTTTCTCTGATACCTGAAAGTTCAGACAGGGATTGGCGATCGCGTGTGGAGAGAGAACCCTTGTTGGTGTTGGCTGTGTGTGTGTTCCTAGTGGCACTCAGAAGGAACAGGGCCTTTCTACACACACACACACACACACACACACACACACACACACACACACACACACACACACACACACACACACACAGGTGACGAGGCTGGACACAAACCAATTCACGAGGTTGGCCTCGACGATACGAGAGACCTCGAATGACCCATCTAAACGACCATTAAGGATCCTCATCGAGATGAGACAAAGAACTCCTCAAGTGTAGCGTGAACACCAACTGTTATCACCATTGCCTTACTGATAACACTTGGGAGGCAACACCTTCTCCCTCCCAGGGGGAGTAATTTATCTCCCTCCAGGGAGAGGGAGGGAACTTTCCCTCATCCTTGGGAGCAACACCTTCCCCACCCACCCCACCTAGAGGGCAATAACTCTTCCCTCTTGGTATATAGAAGTAACTAATGTCACAACTTCCTTCTTCCTCCATCTATCTTGATACTCTGGGGGGAGACACACAAGTTTCCCTTACACACACACGATGGCTGAAGAGTATATAATATTCCATTGATGATTATCTGTTTGTACTGTACGGGGAGGGAGTATTACACTCACCTGTTAGACAGCTTTTTAAACTTCTCTATGCAGCATGCATTTGCAATGTCGTCGTTCATTCTAATCTATGCATTCATCATTCTTATACAGAAATAGAACTTTATACATTCTGAAAGAATGTAGAAGATGTAGAAGGCGACTAAAAGGGAAGGGAGCAGGGGGGGCTGGAAATCCTCCCTTCTCGTATTTAATTTTCCAAAAGAGGGACAGAGAAGGGGGCCAAGTGAGGATATTCCCTCAAAGGCTCAGTCCTCTGTTCTTAACGCTACCTCGCTAACGCGGGAAATGGCGAATAGTATGAAAAAAAAAACATTCTGAAAGATGTTTCTCACTTAATCTCATCTTATGTCTTCTGGTTGTTCTATCTCTTTATCTCTCAGACAACTGGTCACTGCCTACTCCAATCTAGTTTCAAAATCTTAAGGATATGATCAAGTCATCCCTTGCTTTACTCTCTTCAATGTTGGGCAAATTCAAGACGCCCCTCCCCCCTTACCTATCTTTACCCTGTAACTCAGCTCTCTTACTTCTAGTACCATCTTCGTCGCCTTCCTCTAGACCTTCCCTATCAACTCTGCTTCTTTACGTCCGGTGAGCAAAACCCGAGACTCGTATCGTAGGTCTGCCCACCATTTCACTGGTCAAATGATCCATTATACTGAGAATCGTCTGGCGTCCTTCTGTGACCGTCATACCCACGGAGACATTTGTAGCGTCCGGAAGCGCATATCTAACACTGATCTCATCAGTGCTTACATCTTGGCGCAATGGCAACCCATCTTCGGATCACGACCGTGTTCCACAGGCAAACAGATGCCAATTGTTTGGTCTGGAGGATGCAGTACGACAGGCAAACAGATGCCAATTGTTTGGTCTGAAGGATGCAGTACGACAGGCAAACAGATGCCAATTGTTTGGTCTGAAGGATGCAGTACGACAGGCAACCAGATGCCAATTGTTTGACCTGGAAGATGCAGTGAGACAGGCAAACAGATGCCAATTCTTTGGCCTGGAGGATGCAGTGAGACAGGCAAACAGATGCCAATTGTTTGGCCTGGAGGATGCAGTGAGTTATTCTAACCACCCGAGAGCTTCGGATGGTGGCATCTGAGGCCAAAGATACTTCTCAGATAGCCAGACGTCCTTCAGATGATGGTGAGGGCCAATGCCTCCGAGCGACGCACGCCCGAAAACCAAAGGGAAGGGAGGCCAAGAGGACACGCTCAGTCTTGACAAGCAATTTAGCCACCATATCCAATATTTGAAGATCCAATCTTTTCGTAGGAGCGATTTCGGGGAAAAGTTTAAGCACTTTGGAATCACTTAGGAGAGGCGGAGTCCATCATCCCCCTCCACCTCACCCCACACCCAACCACCCCACCTAACCACGCCCCACCTCACCTCGCCCCACCCCCTGGAGGCCCGAGGAGCCGGAGATCCTGCAGGATATTAAGCTTGGAGTCACGGTAATATGGTCGAAATTTGACGGAAGTGGACGGAATGTAAAAGTTTTTCCCCTGGATTACGGCGTATGGCTCTGGCTCTCTCTCTCTCTCTCTCTCTCTCTCTCTCTCTCTATATATATATATATATATATATATATATATATATATATATATATATATATATTAGTTTATGCGTACGGTGTTGGTCAATATGAAAATGTAGAGAACAGATACTCGATAATGTACTCTGCCAATGTTGAGGTGGTGGCGTCGTACAATTGTACTTCACCAGTAATGTATACAGCAACAACGTGGAACGATAGTAAGCACGAAACTGGACTATGAAGCGAGATCCATTTTTTTTCACCAATAAATGAACACAAGTTGTTACTGGATATAACAGTATGATAATAATAATCAAATATGAAACTCTTTACCCCAGTATAATCCATCGTCATATCATTCTAATCAACTGATCCTCGAGACAGATTACGAAATTTACGAATTCAAAATCACCTATTCTTCGATTGACTCGTGAGTTCACTATAGCCTCTAGGCTTCATAATGTTAATATAATGTTAAGTTAACAGAGAGTTAACTGTGGGCAGACGTAGAGAGTACATCTAAGTCAGCCATCGTGTCCTTTGTTTACATGCTCAGGGCAACAGATGTTGGGGTATTTTGCCAAAGATGTCATTAAATTGGCTGTGGCGTTCGTTACGTTGTATATAACATGAAGAGAGTCACGCTGCCTTTCTCTTTTCAGTGACGCACACACACACACACACACACACACACACACACACACACACACAAACATATATATGTGTGTATATACATATATATATATATATATATATATATATATATATATATATATATATATATATATATATATATAACAGGCGATACCTAATCCTGGTAAGTGACAAATCCTTTACTACAATAAATCATTAACAGTGAAAAGTTTTTTAATAACTACAAACTTACAACCGTTACAACGTCTGGTTCGACATAAACACCGTTTGCTAAACCCCGAGACATTATTTTTTTCTTTTTCCCTGGACGTCCCCGACCATTTGTGGCGGCGAAATTACCTTTTTATATTGGGTTGTCAAAAGCAAAGGATTAGCGACTGTCTCGTAATTTGTGACCGGAAAGCCAGACAAGGATCCAGCTTAAGGTGAAGTTGGAAATTACACAATTCATGCGAAAATGTGTTTTCTTCCTTATCTTATACAGCTGCAGGATAAATCGTATACAGCTGTAGGATTAATCGTATACAGCTGTAGGATTAATCGTATACAGCTGTAGGATTAATCGTATACAGCTGTGGGATTAATCGTATACAGCTGTAGGATAAATCGTACACAGCTGTAGGATTAATCGTATACAGCTGTGGGATTAATCGTATACAGCTGTAGGATAAATCGTACACAGCTGTAGGATTAATCGTATACAGCTGTAGGATAAATCGTACACAGCTGTAGGATTAATCGTATACAGCTGTAGGATAAATCGTACACAGCTGTAGGATTAATCGTACACAGCTGTAGGATTAATCGTATAGAGCTGTAGGATTAATCGTATACAGCTGTAGGATTAATCGTATACAGCTGCAGGGTAAATCGTTCAGAGTGTAGAATTAAGTTTGTCCCACACTTCCAGTCAAAAGACATTTTCCTCTGCGTCTTTAAGTGCAAGGTCAAAGGCTAGACCACCCTACCTAAGGAGTGTATCGTCGTGTTCAAGGGTCGTGACGTCGTGTTCAAGGGTCGTACCTTCGAGTTCAAGGGTCTTACCGCCGTCCTCAAGGATCGTACCGACGTCTTTAGGGATGGTACAGACGTCTTTAGGGGTCGCACCGTCGTCTTCAGGGGTCGTACCGTCGTGCTCAAGGGTCGTACCGTCGTGTTCAAGGGTCGTACCGCCGTCCTCAAGGGTCGTACCGCCGTCCTCAAGGGTCGTACCGACGTCTTTAGGGATGGTACAGACGTCTTTAGGGGGTCGTACCGACGTCTTCAGAGGGTCGTACCATCGTGCTCAAGGGTCGTACCGCCGTCCTCAAGGGTCGTACCGACGTCTTTAGGGGTCGTACCGACGTCTTTAGGGGGTCGTACCGTCGTGCTCAAGAAAGTCACAACTCTTTAGTATCTCGTAACATTCACCCTACGACCGTCACTAGAATGGTTCGTTCCAGTCGGTTCACAGTAGGTCACCGGACACATGTGGATGGGTTACCCATACTGGACACATGTGGATGGGTTACCCATACTGGAAACATGTGGATGGGTTACCCATACTGGACACATGTGGATGGGTTACCCATACTGGGCACATGTGGATGGGTTACCCATACTGGACACATGTGGATGGGTTACCCATACTGGACACATGTGGATGGGTTACCCATACTGGACACATGTGGATGGGTTACCCATACTGGAAACATGTGGATGGGTTACCCATTTCCTACACTGACAACAGTGCTATATCATAGCACATGAACTACTTACCCTACTACCATCTCTGGCGACGAAGCAGTTATCGAAGTGGCTCTTGTGCTCAGAAGCGAGAGGCAGAACGAAGCTTCGAATCCCGCTAGAAGGTGGGTCTCTCTCTGTCTCTCCACAGTTTCTCCAACCCCTCAGTCCATGACCGTATTTGATCCTATAACGCTTTATCTTCAGTATTTTGTAAGTTGTTGGACCTACAACACAACAATGGCTGCATCACTCAACCATACTGGGGTACAACCTCACCCTGTAACTTGAGAACAGATAATTCCCTTCACTAGTACAGAATTCAGGACAAATGACACTTGAGACCTGGGACCAAATGTTCCTAGACCGCTACATAGCAGTTCCTGGCTCAATGATTATCACAGTTTTCTCCATAGGTTTTCAGTGACCTTTGACCGTGTCATCGGGTCATCCCCATATCAAACTCCAAGGTTCAACCACCGCGCTTCCAGGGGGTCGCCCATTTCGCGTTCACGAGGGTCGATACAGTAGACGAATCCCTGTTCATTCATCTTAACCAATCAGCCCTCAAGTTCACAGAGTCGTCTCGCCATTGCTTCATGTCTTCTGCCATGAACACTCCTACGGGAAACTTAGATCATCAGCCAATGTATCAGTGATAATAACTGATTATTTGATACATCAGTTATCGACCTAAGTTATCAACAGAGGCTTCAGTGGTGATGAGTTATTAACAGGGGCTTCAGTGGTGATGAGTTATTAACAGAGGCTTCAGTGGTGATGAGTTATTAACAGGGGCTTCAGTGGTGATGAGTTATTAACAGAGGCTTCAGTGGTGATGAGTTATTAACAGGGGCTTCAGTGGTGATAAGCTGTTAACAGGGGCTTCAGTGGTGATAATTCACGGCGTTCGTCCTCAGCAGACGTGTATCCTCTCACTGTTCGCCGTGTACTGACTATCACTTCACTGTCCACTATATTTATACAGTGTGATTTCACCGTTCAGGTCCACTATCCACCTCCCGCTCCTCCCACGAGTTCATCACGACCTTTATAACTCATCACGGCGGTGTTCCCAGGGGGAGGGTTTCAAGACGGTGTGGTATACAGGTCCTCTTGGGTGTAGTATACCATCTGTGTACACTATCAAGGTGGACGGCGGTGTAGAAGAGTGCGTATACATAGGTATACTCAAGGTATACGGTGGTGTAGAGTAGTGCGTATGCATGACCCGGTGTTGTAGCCTATGTATACAATGGGTGTCGACCCCGACCAAAGGACGCATTCGTGAGTCATCATGACGCATTAACACAGACGGACGAACGCAACATCGCTCTCCTCACCAGCTCCCTTGACTGCCAGTTTTCATCCCGTCATAGAACCGCTCTCTCTCGCTGGTCTTTCCTCCGGCACTCGCGGCCATAGCCCTCCACCAACCCGTGCATTGGAAAAGGCTACAGTTCCAGTATCTATAAAATGCCATGGCAATTATTTGGATTGCGCCTAACTTTGGTAAAACTCTGGAGTCATCGCTGGATGAATGTTATATGGCAGTCAGAACACACACACACACACACACATATATATATATATATATATATATATATATATATATATATATATATATATATATATATATATATATATATATATATATATATATATATATATATATATATATATATTCCTGTGAGTCCACGGGGAAAATGAAACACAATAAGTTCCCAAGTGCAGTTTCGTATAACAATCACATCATCAGGGGAGACGCAAGAGAAATATAAATCAGTTGTCTGTCTTGGACAATCGCATGTTTACCAAATGGCGTCCTAGCTACGTCTCTTCGTTGTATATCAACTGACTGTTATATTTCTCTCTTGTGTCTCCCCTGATGATGTGATTATTACACGAAAGTGCACTTGGGAACTTATCGTGTTTCCTTTTCCCCGTGGACTCATAGGAATATATATTCAAACCCCAGAAATACTCATGATTAGTTCATGAATATCTCACATTCATATATATTTTTAATTCACAATTACCACATGTTGGTGACTGTTCCAAGCAAAAGAAAATGTCATGTTCCCATATATTTGTTGACCAGACCAATACCCTCACAAACCAGTCAGTCATTCAACGCAACGCTGGAGTTCCTATCCTGTGATGTCCATGCACATATTTCTCTGTTTTGTAAACACACTCAAAAATTGCACAGGGGTTAACGAGTGCGTGACATTTAACGAGGCAATTTAAATAAAGAAATTAATCTTGGTATTCTAGAATGGTACGAAAAATGGTGGCAAAAGTCCGAGGCATTTATCTTTGCTAATAAACTGAAACCAAACACGAACAGAACCGCGAATCAAGGTATTTGTTTCAGCAATTTATTATACAAAAAAAGCCTTGGCAACTTGTACATATATCTCTTCCCAGTAATTTGCTCTCTCATTAGTGGAGGGGAGGGGGGGGGGGGGGGTTGGGAACTGATGAGTTCGGCTAAAACAAAATTTGTTCAAATGCCATTTATCCTACAATGTATACTGTTGGGTTTGATAATGGTCATTAAGAGCGTCATGTTATTAGTATAGTAAATACGTTTGACAAGGTCCATCACATACATACATATATATATATATATATATATATATATATATATATATATATATATATATATATATATATATATATAATGTGGGTGATGTGAATGTTGATGGATTCAGTAGCTATGTTCATCCATACGTCATCACGTCACAATGTGTCATATACGTCAGACTTGGAACAATATTAAACTAGATACCATGGAATTCAAACAAGCAACAGAAAACTGGTTTCTAACGAAGCTGTTTGTGATAGTGGACCAGAACAGAAAACCTAGGCTGTATTGTGGCAGGAGTTGAAAGACATAGTTAATTTTTTTTTCTCTCAATAAGACCAATAAACTTATCGTGCAGCTGAGAAGGTGTGAATAAAGTTAGCCTTGCATATGAAGCGAAGTATTTAACAAGACTATGCTCAAACGTATCTCTTGGCACTGCTTTCAACCACTCTAACTGGCAAATCACTCCACGAATTCAAATGCCTTCCGCTACTTTAATTGGTAAACCATTCCATACGTTAAACTGATTTTTAACTACTCTAAGTTGGTAAATCGTTCCATATGTTAACAATCCTGTTGAAGAAGAAGTACTTCGCCTCGTTCGAGGGTCGAACGCTGGCCCACGAGTTTGTTATGTTCATTACAACAGGGCAAAGGAGTCAGATCGAACCTCCCTCAAAGCAGCTCGTCAGGTCAACATAAGTCTATGGTCCAGCTATTTACCAGCTACTTGCGTCCGACGAAGCCAAGCGACTAATTCTCTCTCTCTCTCTCTCTCTCTCTCTCTCTCTCTCTCTCTCTCTCTCTCTCTCTCTCTCCTCTCTCTCTCTGCAGTTGGGTAAGTGGGAGAGGGACTCTTAGAAGGAAGTCAAATTCATCTTGGTGATGGCGTGCAGCTCACAGTGGACAGATGGGAAAATTATTCACGAGGAGAAGCGTTTGAGATTCTTCTATAACGCAATTAACACAAAGACCCACATAACCCTTCACGGAACGCATTCAAATGTCAGTCTGTCTTTTCTCTTCTCTTAATTCATTCTCGTCATTGCCTCAAGATTAATTCTCACCTTTTAAGAGGTAAGATTTTTTTATTGCCTTGATAGAAAGTGATGATCTTTCCTCTCTTATGATTTTTGCTCAATGATGATCAATTACGTACATAACTTTGTATATATGCCATTTATATACCATCGATTTTCTTTCATTCATCTGGTGACGTTTGAGAGGCATACAGAGCGAGGAATAACACTATGCTTTCTCTGTTTTTCTTGGCGATCTAAAGTATGGTATGAATTAGAAGAGAACTGAATCGTATTATAATACTCGAGCATCAGTAGATAGGTGCAAAACCCCCCTCCTAAGTAGTTTCAAATTCTCTCGCTCCAGCCCTCGTCTAGGGTAGTCGGTATTTATTCTCTCTCTCTCTCTCTCTCTCTCTCTCTCTCTCTCTCTCTCTCTCTCTCTCTCTCTCTCTCTCTCTCTTACACACACACACAACAAAAAAAAAAACAAATACACTCGTACATTTCGGGGTTGGTTTCTATACTCAGTGTAGAGCGCAAGCTATTTGCTATCTACCCCAAGTTCTAGTACCATCCCAAGGCGATTGGAGAGATGGAGGGCGAGGAGAGGGAAGGATGAGAGAGAGAGAGAGAGAGAGAGAGAGAGAGAGAGAGAGAGAGAGAGAGAGAGAGAGAGAGAGAAAATGGCTCACTGTTCCAAACCCCACCCACCTCCTCCCGCCTCCCTCCAGGACCACCGTGGTGTCTCCATATCGCAGTGTGGGGCTATACTGCAGTTTATCTATGAGGTTATAAGAGGTAGAGCAGTTCCAGCGCAACGTCTGAATAATCTACCTTCTATTATAGGTCGGCGAAGCAATTTCAGGTTTTGGGAGGTGGTGGCGTGTGTGTGTGTGTGGGGGAGGGAGGGGAAGGAGGTTATCATAGAAAATGAGAATTTAGGCAGTCGCTATTTCAAGTAATGTTCTATTTGTGGAAAATTCGCTGCTCATCTTCAGGTTTTACCGGAACATTATAGCCAATGTTTTAGCTCGAGGTAGAAGTGAATTTACAGTAGAGTTTTGAATTTGTTGATTGCTCCTTATGTCAAAATTCAGCTATGGTTCACTGGAAGAAAAAATTTGAATTGATATTTTCTTCAACTGAGCAATACGAGAGAGAGAAAATGTCCCAGACATCTACGTATAATGAGGAACAGCACGTATGAATCGCAGCTAACAACAGAGATTGTGATATAGAATTATACGTAAATATAAACATCAATATCCATGTCTGTATGACGGCTAAATGCCAGGATCCTCATCCAATCATCAGACATTCCAGAACATACTATACCCAGCCAGTGACTCAATAGCGCCAAATTTCATCATTTATCAGTGAATCGTTCAGTTATCACCTCGGGCAAACTACTCGCATGGACTTAGTGACATGCCAACTACTCTGGCGGTGTGTGGGAAACGACCATGTAAACACATTTATATCTAATAACTAACTTACAACCCTTAGCGTATGACCTTGAAGTGATCGTATGGTCGAAAACCTCGGGTAAATTGGGTGGTATTAGTGCTGTCAGACGTAACAACGCAAAGATTACAATTATCCTCACTGATAGAGATCACAACCCATGATGAACACACGTGATCCACCACAACTACAAGCGTAAATGATGGTTGTAGCTGAAAAAATAGGACAACATTGCAGTACATGTATGTGTAAGAAGTTGGACAAATTGATATAAAGTTGCTTACCATATATATATATATATATATATATATATATATATATATATATATATATATATATATATATATATATATATATTCCATGTGTGGCGAGGTGGCGATGAGAATAAATAAAGGCAGACAGTATGAATTAAGTACATGTGTATATATGTCTGTGTGTGTATATATATGTGTACATTGAGATGTATAGGTATGTATATTTGCGTGTGTGAACGTGTATGTATATACATGTGTATGGGAGTGGGTTGGGCCATTTCTTTCGTCTGTTTCCTTGCGCTACCTCGCAAACGCGGGAGACAGCGACAAAGCAAAATAGAAATATATATATATATATATATATATATATATATAAACTCGCCTCATCCTAGTCATCGCGTGTTCAGGTCAGGCGCGCTAGCGCCTTTAATCACCTCGCGACTGGTAAAATACCGGAATCAATCAAGTCCATTTTCTTCGCCCTCAACCCACCATCAACCTCCCCACCCCCCACCCCACCCCCAACCCTCCCCTCCTCCCGCCTCCCGAGCCTCCCAGAGCGCCACTAGAGGAAGGCGGAGGAACTGATGCAAAAGTCCCATCTGAGCCTGGCTACACCTGCTGCTCTACCACACACACACACACACACACACACACACTTACAGAATTTCTGGTTTCGTCTTTCGCGTTTTTTTCGTTTTTTTCTTCGATGTTCGTGGATTCAAGAGACGTATGTTGGTGGTCATCTCCGTAGCTTTACCCGCTCTGGAGCTGTCAAGTCTTGTACACCAGGATGTCAATCAAGTCTTGTCCCTCAACAATTTAGCTTTCTCTACCACCACCGCCCTCCTACCGTCATCAAACTACGTAATAACATCTTCCGTAAGGATTTTTCTTTTTCTTTTTTTTTTCCTCCTTCTTCGTGCCCTCCTTTGAGGCCTTTGCATTCATGGGATCTATTCATGATATGCAAATTCATACACTCTGGCCGTATGATCACAAGAGTCTTCCTCCTCTTTTTTTATGGCCTCTCAAATGTCTCCCGTCCACTCCATCTTCTTTTAAGTATCCCATTATAATTTATTGATACTTCCCATTAAACATGAGTGGAGGGAGGGAGGGGGTGGTTCGTTTTCTTCCTCATCTTTTCTTCTTTTTTTTTTATGAGGCAGCGTCACTCGCTGTCGCATAATGAGAATGATGAGCCTTAAACTGTGACTAGAATGACTTAATGATATTAACATGTGTCTTAAACTGTGACTAGAATGACTTAATGATATTAACATGTGTCTTAAACTGTGACTAGAATGACTTAATGATATTAACATGTGTCTTAAACTGTGACTAGAATGACTTAATATTAACATGTGTCTTAAACTGTGACTAGAATGACTTAATGATATTAACATGTGTCTTAAACTGTGACTAGAATGACTTAATGATATTAACATGTGTCTTAAACTGTGACTAGAATGACTTAATGATATTAACATGTGTCTTAAACTGTGACTAGAATGACTTAATGATATTAACATGTGTCTTAAACTGTGACTAGAATGACTTAATGATATTAACCTGTGTCTTAAACTGTGACTAGAATGACTTAATGATATTAACATGTGTCTTAAACTGTGACTAGAATGACTTAATGATATTAACATGTGTCAAACTGTGACTAGAATGACTTAATGATATTAACATGTGTCTTAAACTGTGACTAGAATGACTTAATGATATTAACATGTGTCTTAAAGAGTGGTTTTGCCCAACTTAAGTATAGAACAGATATGAGCTATATTTCAAACATCATATTCTCACTTTTCGGAGTAAATATGTACATACACATTCATCTACTGTATTCATGCATGATATTGCTCAAGTTGACACTAATTTACAATTCTTGATCACAATTAACGTGTCTGATGCTTATTTCGAAATTACTGGTCTCCAATTCAAATGATGGAAATAAGTTTAAGTCTGAAAGAAAACAAAAATAAACTCAACACTCGTATGTAATTACGTGAAAATTAATGAGCCAGCAAATTATTTCCCTTGCCGTTCTCGCATGCTAATGGGAAATTAATGAACTATAAGGTAATTACCAGTGGTACTCTAACATACTAATAAAGGTTTTTACCTGGCGTATTTTATGCGATTAGATTCGCATAAAAACACACGCACTACACCTGTATACCCATACCAATTAAGTATGCAGTATACAGGTACAATGATACATTTAATCATGTATACATAGAAAATGAGAGAGAATAAGTGTGACCACTTTGAGATGGAGAGTTGGATGAGCGGATCACAGTGTCAGGAAACTATGAAACACTCAGGTTCCGATTCCATGTAATGTTCGGTGATGGGAGCTGCGATGGTCCATGTACCGATAAGGTACTTGGACAAAGTCAGTCATGGAACATTCACTCGACTTCTCGAACATGACGGTACGACCCTTGAAGCACGAGGGTACGACCCTTGAAGCACGAGGGTACGACCCTTGAGTAAGACGGTACGACCCTCGAAGCACGAGGGTACGACCATTGAGTAAGACGGTACAACCCTTGAAGCACGAGGGTACGACCCTTGAGTAAGACGGTACGACCCTTGAAGCACGAGGGTACGACCCTTGAGTAAGACGGTACGACCCTTGAAGCACGAGGGTACGACCCTTGAGTGAGATGGTACGACCCTTGAGTAAGACGGTACGACCCTTGAATCACGAGGGTAGTACGATCCTTGACCACGACGGTACGACAGTTGAGCACGACGGTACAACCCTCGAGTGAGACGGTACGACCCTACAACACGAAGGTACGATCCTTGACCACGACGGTACGACCCGTTGAATAATGAGGGGACGACCTTCAGGCACGACGCTAAGCACCCACATGAACGACTGGATGGTAAGAAACATACGAGCACGACCGGATGGTTCCCTCAGCACGACAGTGTTAATGACTGAGGATGGCCGTTCGATCCTTACGTATGTCGGCCTGGCCACTGATCCGACCTTTTAAAGGTTAGGTCAAAGGCTAAGGGTCAGGTCAAAGGCTTAGGGTCATGTCAAAGGCCAGGACGTCAGGCCCATTATAAAGAATCATCTTCGAGTGTCACTGTAAACAGTGGCCATAGTTTCTGGCCCTCATAATCAACCATGGACTCTGACCACGTATGATCCTAAATCTAACAAAAAGAGAGAGAAATTTCCTCTTGGATTTTGACGAACTTCATGCACATCTATTTCTAACTACGACGATCTAGAGAAACCTACTCGAAAACTTAGAATTCCTTCTCGTGAGTTAGAGATTAAGGGATTACCTTCAAGGCTTGGCTCAATGTCGAAACGCGGAAGGAGAGAGAGAGAGAGAGAGAGAGAGAGAGAGAGAGAGAGAGAGAGAGAGAGAGAGAGAGAGAGAGAGAGAGAACCCCTGACTGGTTCAGTACAATCAGACAAGGTAAAGTCCCCACTGTGTGGTGGTAGAACTCTCCGAAGGTCAGCGGTCGGACGGAGTCTCACAAGAGTTCCGCTGGACAATACAGACAATATGTGGGAAGATCTCTCTCTCTCTCTCTCTCTCTCTCTCTCTCTCTCTCTCTCTCTCTCTCTCTCTCTCGTCCAAGTCTCCGCTTCCGTCCGCACCCGTCTACATACGCGGCATACATAGAGCTTGATAAGCAAAGGTGGGGGGACTCCGGGGTCCAAAGTTGGCGACCTGAGTTAATTTTGCGATAACTCTGTGCAATTTGGGCGCATTCATGCAACACTTGGCGCTAATCAGCTTAAGGGAAGTTCCTACTAAAGTCTCTAACCCACCTCCTCCTCCCGCCCGCCCGCGCCCTTTCCCCTCCTCCTCCCCCAATTGCCCCTTATTCCACCTCCGTACCCCAGCCTCCGATCCCCACCCTCCCCAGTTAATTACGTAGCGCTAACAAGAAGACTTCAAAATTTAAACAGTTGACCGAGTCTTGTGTGACGGTGAAACACGCCCTCTGATTACTGCTCAGGCACGTAACCATGAACTGGCAGTTAACTCAGATCTTCACCATGTACGACGGCTGAGTCTGTCCCATGACGTCTGTCCGCTCATTCTTAGCCTGTCCCTTTTTTGATACCTTATCTAAGGGGCGATGCTCGGTCTGTCGATACTTTCCCTTATCTAAAAGACAGTGTAAGATACCTAAAACGTGTGGCGGGTACAGAACGTAAAATATCATTCCTGTAATTGTGTTTACAGGACACAGCAGTTCCGGTACAGTTGCCACAGTTTAATGTCATTACGTTACGGAAAACAGATGAAAATTCAATTATACGTATTTTCAATTCCTGTAATTCGTACAGTATAGAGAGATGGGATGGGGGAGGGGGGGGGGGGCTTGGGATGTCATGATCTTCTGTAATTGTCTAACGAACTACGAGACATTTTAAGTATGATTTTAGAGTCATTTATAAAGGGTTGGATTTGTGCTGTTAAACCACCTTCACCCCTACCACCCGCGCCCCCCATGATGGTCGACCCATCCATCACTCGCGCACTACCATAACCCCCCCATCATTACCCACACCCAACCCACCCCATGATATTATACACCCCCTCGCCTCCCTCCCCAACCCACGACGGGCCAGAATATGCAGACGATATTAAACGAACGAGGAATGAGGATAATATTCCTGCAGTATATCATATATTTCTCTGTCCCCAGGGCGCTTCGTATCACATGACCCTTCGCTTCCTTACTCTCCCTTACTCTCCCAACTGACCTTCTCCTCCTCTCCCACCCTAGGCCATACTCTACCTCAACCGATACAATATGATATGACAGGAAAAAAAAAAAAAGAGCAGCTTATTGTATATAAGTTACTAATTAAGCTTTCTCACAGAAGGCATCGTGAGTTACGTAACTGCACGCATATAGGTATACACACGCATGGACACATACATAACATACATGAGTTACCCTCGCACGCACATACCTGGGGAAGAGAGGCGGAGTTCAGGTAGATGTTACCGAGAGAATGAGCCAAAGTTACGCTTAACTTTACGTTCGCCATGCGAGGAGGCAAGACAAGAGCGGACCAGGGTCTCCGGAAACTCACAGATGGTGGTGGCTGCCGTGTGTATTTTGTTTGTTTGTTTGTTTGTTTTTTGTGGCCTCTCCGAGGCGGTACGAATAATGGGATCCTCGGTTCGAAGTTTTCAATATGATGGAAATGAGTCTCTCTCTCTCTCTCTCTCTCTCTCTCTCTCTCTCTCTCTCTCTCTCTCTCTCTCTCTCTTTCTTACTCTCTCTCTCTCTCTCTCTATCGCTCCGTTATAGCAGGCACTAAAACGATCTCATTATGCGAGCTTAAATCACCCTTTCTTCCTGGTACAAGACGAAGAGGATAAAGGGAGAGAGAGAGAGAGAGAGAGAGAGAGAGAGAGAGAGAGAGAGAGAGACAGACAGACAGACAGACAGAGAGAGAGAGAGAGAGAGAGAGAGAGAGAGAGAGAGAGAGAGAGAGAGAGACAGACAGACAGACAGACAGACGTCTAGACAGACAGACAGAGAGAGAGAGAGAGAGAGAGAGAGAGAGAGAGAGAGAGAGAGAGAGAGAGAGACAGACAGACAGACAGACAGACAGACAGACAGAGAGAGAGAGAGAGAGAGAGAGAGAGAGAGAGAGAGAGAGAGAGAGAGAGAGAGAGAGAGAGAGGCGTGTGTTTGAAACTTTGACGTCAACTTCAACTTCAACCAATAAACCCCAATAAACCTCAATAAACCTGATATCAATAAACCTCAATAAACTTGATACCAATAAACCTCAATAAACTTGATACCAATAAACCTCAATAAACCTCAATAAACTTGATACCAATAAACCTCAATAAACCTCAATAAACTTGATACCAATAAACCTTAATAAACCTCAATAAACCTGATACCATTAAACCTCAATCTGACCCACAGATCACAAGATGACCCATTTCTTTCTTTTTTCTTTCCTACCGTCATTTTCAGCCATGGTCATCTCCCAACACCTCTTCATCTTCTCCCACCTTCATCGTCACCGTCATCAGTTTCTGTCGTCGTCAGCTCCCACCTCCGTCATCTTCAAGCCACGATCGCCTCCACCCCCGTCCTCATCTTCAGGCGTATCCATCCCTCCTCCTCCACTCCCTTCCTTCACCATCTTTATCCCTCGCCGTCTACGTCATGTACTCCTACCCCATCGCGTCGCGTTGAACCCCACGGTGTTGGACGGAGCGACTCAGCGGCTGAACTCGCAGGCAAAAGTCTCCTTCGTGTATATAAAACCTTTTCCAGATATAGTCTCCATCGCCGTGTTTACCTATGCGTTCGACCCATCGCGTGGGCTTCGAACCCGTCTCTCTCTCTCTCTCTCTCTCTCTCTCTCTCTCTCTCTCTCTCTCTCTCTCTCTCTCTCTCTCTCTCTTCACCGACACACGTAAACAAAAAAGAGCTGCTGTTTGCGCCCGCAATAACGGCATGAGTGTAGTCTACTGCAAACTCGCTCTTATTTTTCCCCATATGGATTGAAACAGGAAGATTTTAGACAGATACGATAAATATCACGGTTTAGTTTTCTAGCGGTGGAGGTCAAAGGTGAGCAAAGGTCAAAGGTCAAGCAGATACCAGGGGTGAAGGTCAGGTAGAGCGAGTGTGTGGGAGGAAAGGTCACGCGTTTTCCGATGAGTATCGAGCTACGTGTTAGGTCTTAGGCCATTATCATGCTGCAGCTAACGATGATAATGATGATGATAATGATGATGATAATGATGATAATGGCACCTACCTCCTCCTACATTAACTGAAGGTCACTATCAGTTAATGATCATATTTCATGATAATGACACCTACTCATCTCATCCTTTACCCCAGCAGTGGAAAGAAGCAGTGAAAGAGATCGTATCTTAACCAAAACAATAAAAACCTAACCACGGCATCGACTTTAGAAAAATCTACGTAGCTCGTTCACAATACCTTGGGATGATGAGGAATCAATCTCTCTCAAGTATACTTTGGGATGATGGGAATTTCTCTCTCTCTCTCTCTCTCTCTCTCTCTCTCTCTCTCTCTCTCTCTCTCTCTCTCTCTCTCTCTCTCTCTCTCTCTCTCTCTCTCTCTCTCTCTCTCTCTCTCAAGTACGTAAGGCCAGAAATGAGGAAAGGTGTGATCATCTGTTCTTATGAGTGTGTCTCTCGATGAGAGAGAGAGAGACAATGAATCACACTCACGACACTCACACGCACACACACACACACACACACACACACACACACACACACACACACACACACACACACACACACACTTGGAGGTCAGAGCGACAGCCATCATGCACTCACACTTCCTTGAGACAACCTACAGTCCATAAAGATCATCATGAGAAATGACACCAAAATATTCCATGAAAAATAGGTCGCTCCCCAAATTTCGTATCTCTGTCACAACGCATGGGTAACTTATACCTTAGCAGTGCAAGAGATACCGGGATTAGAAGACTTAGGAAAGAGAGGAAAAGTCAGAGGCAAGTTTCCTCATTAATTAATTAATTAAACGAAGGGAAAAGGGGATTCTTCCCCCAAGGTCTGGCCAGGGTATTTGGTCGGTCCCGGAGTGCGCCCGCTTCGACGCTCACGCGCGATGAGTTCATGGTGTGGGGGACACAAGGTCGCCTTGAGAGAAATTCCTAAGGTATGGTGTGGTACGGGAATGTGGTAGTGGTGGTGTTAGTGGTAGTGGGAGTGGCTGAGTTAATAGTAGTGGTAGTGGTAGCAGGAGTGAAGTAGTAGTAGTAGTAGTAGTAGTAGTAGTAGTAGTAGTAGTAGTAGTAGTGGTAGAGTTAGTGGTTGTAGTAGTAGGAGCAGCAGTAGTAGGGGTAGTAGTAGTAGTTGAAGCAGGAATAGTAGTAGTACTTGAAGTATTACTAGTATTAGTAGTAGTAGCAGAAGTAATCTTGGTAATAGTAGTAGTAGTAGCTGTACTTGAGAGGTAAAGCAGCAGTTAAAAGACATGAATTCAAAACAACTGGGATGCATGAAAATGTATGAGAGAGAGAGAGAGAGAGAGAGAGAGAGAGAGAGAGAGAGAGAGAGAGAGAGAGAGAGAGAGAGAGAGAGAGAGAGAGAGACACAAATAAGGTCAGGCCTGGTGTAGGTGCCCCCCCCCCCTCCTCGTAACAAGGTTTAGAGGCAATTACCGCTGACAGTGAGCCGGAAGAGAAAGGTAGAGAGAGAGAGGGGGGGGTAGAGGCAGTGTGTCCTGTTGTGACGTGTCTACTTACGTAATGCAGTTAGTGAGACACTGCGTTGCTGCACAACAGGAAGGTAGATAGAGATATTCTTCTGTTTCATACACCCGATCGCCGTTTCCCTCGTGAGCGCCAGGAAAGGACGAAGAAAAGGCCACATACGGTCACTCCATATATATACAATATATATATATATGTATATATATATATATATATATATATATATATATATATATATATATATATATATATATATATATATATATATATGGCTGATACAGAGAGATAAGACAGCTACTTGGGTTCAAAGGAGTAAAACTTGACAACCACCGAAGTTGTGGCTCACTCGCCAGCCGTCGCTAACCCTCCTGATAGAGAGAGAGAGAGAGAGAGAGAGAGAGAGAGAGAGAGAGAGAGAGAGAGAGAGAGAGAGAGAGAGAGAGAGAGAGCTACAGCGTTTACAATCTTTGTTGATATTTGAGACAAGCGACTCTCATGTTTACACAGACGTTGCTCTCATATCTACCAAGCACCCATACGACACCTCAGATCATAAACATCCAGAGAAAATCATCTAACTGATGTACATGATGCACATTCAACTGATGTATATGATACATATCCAACTGATGTATATGATACACATCCAACTGACGTATATGATGCACATCCACCTGATGTATATGATAGACATCCACCTGACGTATATGGTACATATCCATCTAATGTATATGATACACATCCACCTGATGAATATGATACACATCCAACTGATGTATATAGCACGCATCCATCTAATGTATATGATACACATGCATGACACACCCAGCCAGGCAGGCAAGCAAGACTGCGGTGTCCGGAGTGTATGATTGCAATCATCATTGCTTGATGACGTCAGGTCTCTAGCTCCTCACCCTGTGACGTCAGGAGTCATGACGTCACCCGACGCTCCAGCATGACATCATGCACTCAGCCCAGACATCATTCACCGGAGGCGACCGTGTGCCATGCATCCGATCTGACGGACGTCACAAGCCTCTTCCCATGATGTCACACACGCGCTCGGCGCAGACATCACGTGCTACCCCCCCCACCTTCCCTCCCCCCCCTCCACCTCCTTGGAGTCCGTCACGCCCACCTTACTGACGTCACCATCCATCCATGACATCACACACCCGTCATCCTCGAAGGGCACGCGCTCGTCTCTGACGTCACGCACGCATCTCTGACGACCCTGTCACCTTCGCTGTGATTCGATAATGCCTCATCTTCCAACTCTGACGTCATGGACCCAGCTCTGACGTTACACAAGCATCTCTGACGTCACGGACCTGTATATGGCGTAAAGCGAGCATCACAGACTGTATGGATCCAGTCTCTGATGTCATAGACGTCATTTGACGTGGCAGAATCATCGATGACGTAAGAATCCGTCTCTGACGTTACAAAAAAAAAATACCTACGACGTAATGAATCAGTCTCTGACGTCACAAAAACCATCTATGACGTAATGAATCCGTCTCTGAACTTACCAAAAGCATCTATAACGTAACGAGTCCGCCTCTGACGTAATAAAAGCATCGACGACGCAATGAATCCGTCTATGACATCACAGCTTGGATCCTATGACGCAAGTTCTGATTCCACTTCAGATGAACAAGTTCTAAACTTCTAGATCCTAAAGATCCTTTTTTTTTTTTTTTTCACATTTCCAATTTTCTTTCTCTTCTAATTCCGTTTTCATCGCTGAGTTCCTCACTCGTCTTCACTCTCTCGTATCTTCCTTTTCCTCCTTCCTCCTCCTCCTCCTCCTTCTCTCTGGTATATAATCTCCATCTCTTTTCTTTACCTTCTTTTAGACTAACTATGAAACCATCTGGTTTCCATGTCTTCTTTACCATCTTCTTTCTTTCTGCTTCGTCTTCAAAAATCTCTCTTTACCACATCCTCACTTTTCCCTCAGTGAGGAGACGTCGTCTGCATCCTTGGTCATCTCTATCCTCAGCCAGCCTATGTTCCTATCCCGAGTCACCTGCCCTCTCTATCCTCCACCACCTGCCGCTCCTATCCTCCACCACCTGCCCTATCTATCCTCCACCACCTACCGTTCCTATCCTCCACCACCTGCCCTATCTATCCTCCACCACCCGCCCTCTCTATCCTCCACCACCTACCGTTCCTATCCTCCACCACCTGCCCTATCTATCCTCCACCACCCGCCCTATCTATCCTCCACCACCTACCCTATCGATCCTCGACCACCTGTCATTCCTATCCTCCACCACCTACCCTATCCATCCTCCAACACCTGCCGTGTCTATCCTCTACCACGAGGGAACGTACGTGTGCTCACCTCAGACTCGTCCCTCTACATCTACCCTGCATAACAGCTTTAGTTCACATTTTCCCGTACACTCCCGTTTTCTTTTTTACCCCCTAGAGTTATTTCTGAACCTCAGTCTACCTTTTTATTTTTCTGACCCCCAGTCTATTTTCTGGTCCCCCTCACCCACCCCCAGTCTATTTTCTGACCTCCAATCCCCCCCCCCCCTGTCTTTTTTGTTCTGACCTCCCTAGCCTTCATCATGACCACTCAATTATTCCAGAATCATCCCCCCTTTCTCCTCCCCCCCCGCGCCCTTAACTTTCCCTCGCCCCTTCCCCTTTTTTGACCTCATGATTACTGAATAGTCTGGGGCTCCAGGGCTGTCTTTTCCCGACCCAGGGCGAGGTCTCATTAAGGTCTACCTCATATGTTATTCCCACACACCATTGTCCAGAGGAATCACCAAAATCACTCAGTCCATCATATATATATATATATATATATATATATATATATATATATATATATATATATATATTTCCTCAGAGGCCCAGTCCTCTGTTCTTAACGCTACCTTGCTAATGCGGGAAATGGCGAATAGTTTGAAAAAGAAAAAAGAATATATATATATATATACTCTGCCACAACCCATCCACACAATGACCTTGTCCTTCCACATCCTAGCCACCGTGCCACACCCCAGGACCCTGCCCTTCCACCCACCCTCCCTCCCCGGCAGGCACATGACCCGTAACATTTTCCCTGACCTTCCTTCCTCGCCTCCCGCAGCGTTACAGTATCAGGTCTGGGGCGTCTCACCTTACCCCGCTGATTTGACCAATCTTCCGAGGCTCTGGGCCACCTCGGCTGACCAGCTGGGTGTCTCCCGTATGACACCGTGGGTGTCGTGTGGCATCATTAGTGTTGTGCATCACCGTGCGGGTCGTGTGTTATGAAATTAGTGTCAAGTGACACCATCAGTGTTACGTAGAACCTGTGTGACGGCATTAGTGTTACGTAGAACCTGTGTAACGGCATTAGTGTTACGTAGAACCTGTGTGACGGCATTAGTGTTACATAGAACCTGTGTGACGGCATTAGTGTTACGTAGAACCTGTGTGACGGCATTAGTGTTACGTAGAACCTATGTGACAGCATTAGTGTCAGGTGTGACACCATCACGTGTCATCTGACACCACAAGTGTTGTTTGAGATCATCAGTGTTGTGTAGCACCACAGGTGCTGTGTGTCACCTTCAGTGTCGTGTGACACCAGAGATGTTGTGTGACACCATATGTGTTATCCGACACCTTGTGTGACACCAGGGGGGAGGGGGGAGGGGCATTGTTAGACACGACAAGCGCTGTGTGACACCACAGGCTGTGAGACATGTGTGCTACATGTAAGAAATACCGGACCAAAACCGAACATTTTCTGCTCTGGAGGGAAGCCATGATCCTTTCCCAACGGCGTCCATACCTTCTACTGAGAAGTGCGTGGCTCCACACACTCACCCACTGGACGCACCACTCACACTCTCCAAGGTCTGTTTGACGGAGCCTCCTCGACCCTCTTTCCACCCACTCTCGAGAGGGCCAAAGCCTCGATTGCTTTTCTACGTTCATTTACAACTAATGGCTTCCTTTTTTGAAGGTCGTCGTCAAGCCACCTCGCTTCACCCAGTCTTCCAAGTGACTCTCGAAACATCAAAGTCCCATCTTCCACTGACTGAGGGGGCGCGGGGTGGAGGGTGGGGGGCGCTCCACCTACTTCCCATCGAGTCCCTTGTTATCTCAGACTTGCTTCCTATCTCCTTACAAGCCGCCAGTTAAGGAGATTTTTTTTATCTCGTTGCCTCTTTATCGTTAATCCAGTCCCAGTGGACTAGCAGTAATCGCTGCCACGTATACACCTTGATGGAGAATGGTCTTTTCCGATGCGAGTTTAATCCTTGATATAAGCCAACGTGGTCCTGATCCCTGGCATTCTCTGTTCTGCTTAAAAGACGATATTTGTGTTCAAGAGAAACGAGGTATGTCTAGTACTAACAGAATTTCTATTACCATAGAAGGAAACTATCTACTATTAGCAGAATTTCGATTACCATAATGGGAAAATATCTACTTGACAGAATTTCTATTACCATAAAGGGAAATATCTATTACTAACAGAATCTCTATTACCATAAAGGGAAAATATCTATTACTAACAGAATCTCTATTACCATAAAGGGGAATTATGTACTGCTAACAGAATTTCTATTACTACCATTCTTTCCCGGTGAAACAGTCGGTCTAATTTCTTTATCGCTATCCAATTTCAGCTTTAAACTCTGATGATATATATCTACCAGTGTGAGACCAGACCAATGACCATTTCTCAAAATGCTTTGTCCGTGGTGTTACATTGTTTCGCACGAAAAGTGATAAGATACTATTTTTTTTTTCTTGCCGTGTACCCTTAACACGTTATCAATATGTTCTCCAGTCACGGATGGAGGACACCGTCCAGTGGGAGGGGAGGGAAGGAGGGAGGGAAGGAGGGAAGCCATGAAATGAAATTTGGAGACGCATGGTGCTGTCGTACTCCACCTGCAAGTGGTTCCACCTCGAGCGAGAGAAACCACCTTTGGGTGGTTGCTTCAACGTCAGGTGGACGTACTTTCGTGTGTGTGTGTGTCTGTGTGTGTGTGTGTGTGTGTGTGTGTGTGTGTGTGTGTGTCTGTGTGTGTCTGTGTGTGTGTGTGTGTGTGTGTGTGTGTGTGTGTGTGTCTGTGTGTGTCTGTGTGTGTGTGTGTGTGTGTGTGTGTGTGTGTGTGTGTGTGGTTCGTTACAGCAACACTATAATGTGATGATTCATTAAGCACACGGCAGACCCGCTGTACGTCCATCTTACACTCACTCGGTGCTCAATGCTGTGCGATCATCACCTAACCTAACAACCCCCTTCTTCCCCCTCTCCCCCACCAACAACCCCGTTCGCCAGGCGAGTTTGATACAGTTTTCGTAATTAGTGAAAACACAGTATTTTCCCAGCCAAGCCCGGCCCCCCGGCCCTTCACGTCTATGGACTACTACGACCACCACCGTATGAAGTTCATGTTACAATATTTTTTCTTTCCTGTACTGGAGGCTCAGGGCTGGGAGAAAAGTCCACATCAAGGCCGTGCCTTAATTGAAATGTGGAGAGGGTTAATGAGAGGGAAGAATATGAAAGAGAGAGGAAAAAATGTATTTTTTTCCCCTTCTCTTAGAATATTGGTGGAAATGGAGAACCTTTGGTTTTAAAAAAGGGCGCTTGGGAGCCTGGCTGGGCAAGGGTGAGGATCCCTGCCCACTGAGGGAGCTTAGGAGCTAGGGTTAGGCGGATCCACCCTTTGAGGGAGCTTTGGGGGCCTGGCAGCATGCCGGGGAAGGGCGGGCATTAAACTCGTCATTCCTTATCAGACAACCAAAGGCAAGACAGGGGCAAGGTAAGCGAAGCACAGGATAAGATAAGAGAAACAGGACAGGGCAATCAAGGTAATGCAAAAAAGACAGACAGTCAAAGAAAGGGCACTGTGGGGCACGAGAGAGATTGGGGTAAAGGCCAAGGAGGACACGGCAAGCAAGATTACCAACGGAAAAGAGAGATGGGCATATGTTGGGCTCTGGAGGAAGATAAACGCAACCCAGGAAAAGTAATCTACCATCAGGACTTAACAGCTGCCCTACTTATATATCAGTAACTCTCAATCGATTTAAAAAAGTAGGAGAGAAATCAATGTTCAAAAAGAGAGAGAGGAATACTTTTTCATCTGAGTTGCCATCATAGTATCGTGTGTCACAGGTCTTACCGTTTCACTTTTCTATTCAAGGAGCTGTTTGTATAGTAGTAGTAGTAGTGGTAGTACAAGTACAAGTAGTAGTGGTAGTAGTGATAGTAGTTTTCAGTTATTGACAACGGCCTCAAGTCTTTTCGAAAATGGCCGGATGCTTTCATAAGCGCATAACGAAATATTCATATTTTTTTCCCCTTTTTCATTCTGGAAAGTTAATGGTGGAGAGAGTTGAGCTGGGGATTAGGGCGTGCGTCATTAGGGAGAGAACAATTAAGGTCAGGGATTGATTAGGCATGGTGTATTGATGGATGGGGATCAATTTCAGTCAATTTTTAGAAAAAAGAAAAAAGTGTATTGAAGGTTATGTAAAACAGAAAATAAATCTCAAAATCAGTGTCAGATTTTTGAAGCCGATTCGAAAATTCAAAGCAAAGGAGACAGTCAAAGCGACAGCCAATGAGATGTTTTCCTTTACGTTACTACAGCGTTCGTGTGGGACCTTCATGCTTTGAAAACCATGACTGTAAGGGTACGACCCTTGAGCTCGACGGTACGACCCTTGAAAACACGACGGCACGACCCTTGAAACACGATGGTACGACCCTTGAAAACACGACGGCACGACCCTTGAAAACACGACGGCACAACCCTTGAAAACACGACCGCACGACCCTTGAAAACACGACCGTACGACCCTTGAAAACACGACGGTACGACCCTTGGATGACCCAAAAGGTGACATCTTTGTAGTCATGGGTCGTACCGTCGCGTCCAAGCGTCGTCCCGGAGGTGAATACCCTCCCCAGAACTCCGTTTCTCACACTCACTCACAACCAGAGGTTCAACCTGCTCGCGTAAGCGCACATCTGTCCAAACAGACCTCGGGTGCAAAAAGGAAAACGTGATTTCGACACAAAATATTTGCACTTGTTGTTGCACATACAAGAGCAGAAAAAAAAAAAAACATTACAAGTTTATTTACGAGATGTTTTCAACCCAAGACAAGACTTTCTCCCCACAGCGCAACCAGCCACGTCAAAGTCTACTTATGTACGGGACGACGGGGGAAAAGTGTCGCTTATAAGTAATTCTAAAGTTACTTATAAGCGACTCAGTCGAATTACCCATGTCGTATTGATAATACAATACGGAGTCACTGCCTCTTAACCTACGACCACCGCTGTACGAGAGCGTACAATACGCAACTACGCGCCGGCATATCCCATACGCAGCCTACAGACCGATATTTCCTACGCAGTACAATCTCGTCGAAAAACTTCTCACCCCAAGGAAGTCCATCCTTTCCCTGCTACTGATTGTAGCGCTGCCTTCAAGCTGCAATACCACTGGACCAGAGGTCCTGGGGCTCTACATTGGTAAAAAAAAAATAATAATAATCTCTAATTCTTCTTCTTTGTTTAAGTTTCCATTTTCCGTTTTTTTTTTTTTTATAAACTTGATTGTGTTCCCTATTCTCACTCCCCTCATGGTATCTGCCTTCGCCTCATAATGTGGGTGTCTCATAGGTGAGGAGGAGAGGAAAATGGGTGATGATAAGCGAGGGGGTGAAGACAATGGAAGCAGCTTCAGGCTTTCCCCATTGTAAATTAGCGAGGCCACGGCTATTTCCCCGTCGGGCCTCTCGCCCTCCTTGCTCCATTATGGTGATGAGGACCCATACTGCTCCCGCTGTTACCGCGCTACTGCCGGCTGTTACGGCGCTGCTGTTACCGCGTTACTGCCGGCTGTTACTGCTGTGTTACTGCCGGCTGTTACGGCTACTGTTACCGCGTTACTGCCGGCTGTTACGGCTACTGTTACCGCGTTACTGCCGGCTGTTACTGTTACCGCGTTACCGCTGGCTGTCGTTGGCTGTAACGTGGCACCGCTGGTTGTCGTGGCACGGCCGGGTCGTACACACTAGGTGGTGGCGGTGGCAGCGGCTGTGGTGGTCTTGGCTGCCTTGGCTGCAGGTGGTGATCATCGTCACTCATCCCAGCTGTCTCTCTCTCTCTCTCTCTCTCTCTCTCTCTCTCTCTCTCTCTCTCTCTCTCTCTCTGTCTCATTCTCTTTCTCTTTTGGGCTGTGTCCTGTCCCCCTCTCTCCTCTCCCAAAAGGTCGGCACGTCACTTGGCACTTCCTTGCGACAACATCCAACAAATGTGAAGCAGGAGGGAAGATTGGGGGGGGGAGACCGAGGTCCCCGGTCGAGCCATTTACTCGAACGATGCCCTACAGAGGATGGGGCTGGGGGGGTTCCTTCCTCTCACCCATTACTGTGACATTATGGCCAGTGAGGTAATCAACCCCGGCCCCGCTTTTATAGGGGGGGGGGGGGGGGCGCCTCCTCCTCGTACAGCTTCGAGGTTGCTGCGCTTCAATCAGGACCTGGGAAATGATGGAGTCCCGTGGAGCAAGACGTTCTTGTGGCGAAGCTATGATTACACTTACGATGTTATCAAGTCACCAAAGGAGATTGTTTTCAATATATATATATATATATATATATATATATATATATATATATATATATATATATATATATATATATATATATATATATTCCTATGATTCCACGGGGTAAATGAAACACGAAAAGTTCCCAAGTGCACTTTCGTGTAATAATCACATCATCAGGGGAGACACAAGAGAGGAATATAACATAGGAATATCTTGATCACGCGCAAAATTGTGATCCTTTCCAATGTATATATATATATATATATATATATATATATATATATATATATATATATATATATATATATACAGAACACATCTTAGCGGGTGGTTGGAACGTGGCCTTTTCCCTCTGCACTATTCACACAGAGACGGACCAGCGCTTGTGATGCCATCAACTGACCTCATGTGGGAGTTTACCAAGTGTGGTGTGTGATGGGCAAATGTTATCAACACAGGGGAATAAGCCAACTTTTTATATGAGTCGAGAAAACAGAAAGAGGAAAGAGAGAGAGAGAGAGAGAGAGATAGATAGAGAGAGAGAGAGAGAGAGAGAGAGAGAGAGAGAGAATACTCTCTCTCTCTCTCTCTCTCTCTCTCGTCATCGAGGGCTGGTGGCGGAAGCTGAAGAACAGGAAGAGGAAAAACAAAAAACCCAAAAAAAAGCGCCCATCATTACCGACCTCTTGACCCCGATCCTGAGAGCAATGTTGCTACCACCTTACTTAAGGGCCTCGCCCTGCTCTCCCTCCTCTCCCTCCCTCTCTCCCTCCCTCTCCCTTCTTGGGGGGGGGGGGGGGGGAGGGAGAAGAAGGGGGCTTGATCGACCTCCAATCCATAATGGCAATTCCGGTGCTAAGGCCTTAAATTACCCTTTATACTTCGTTAACAAAGCCCTTACTGGCAGGGGTGGCTCTCGCTGTGTTAATGCGTGTTCACTTTTAAGAAAGGCGCTGATCTAGTTCGAGGATCTTTGTCTCGTGTTTGTGGCTCCCTGACGACGTTGGATTCGTGTCGGTGTGGTTCAATGCGTCAGTGGTTTCATCAAACCCTGGGTCAGGAGGGTACGAACGACCCCCTCTCCCCCCCCCGAGCACGACAAGAACGACTATCAGATACAATACCCTGACGTTTTAAGCTTAGACTGAAGGCCAAGTCTTCATACACATGAGGTCGTACCGTCGTGCTCCAAGGGGTCGTACAGTCGTGCTCAGGAGGTCGTACAGTCGTGCTCAGGAGGTCGTACCGTCGTGCTCAGGAGGTCGTACCGTCGTGCTCCAAGGGGTCGTGCCGCCGTGCTCCAAGGGGTCGTACCGTCGTGCTCCAAGGGGTCGTACCGCCGTGCTCCAAGGGGTCGTACAGTCGTGCTCAGGAGGTCGTACCGTCGTGCTCCAAGGGGTCGTATCGTTGTGCTCCAAGGGGGTCGTACCATCGTGCTCCAAGGGATCGTACCGTCGTGCTCCAAGGGGTCGTATCGTTGTGCTCCAAGGGGGTCGTACCATCGTGCTCCAAGGGATCGTACCGTCGTGCTCCAAGGGGTCGTATCGTTGTGCTCCAAGGGGGTCGTACCATCGTGCTCCAAGGGATCGTACCGTCGTGCTCCAAGGGGTCGTACCGTCGTGCTCCAAGGGGTCGCACCAAACCATCCCATCTTGAAGAACGTTAGGCTTAGGGTCGCTCACAAAGAGAGAGAGAGAGAGAGAGAGAGAGAGAGAGAGAGAGAGAGAGAGAGAGAGAGAGAGAGAGAGAGAGAGAGAGAGAATGTCACGGAGGTTTTATCGCCTGTTCTTAAAACTCCCACATTCCTCTAATTCCCTCGACCACTTACTTCCAACCAATTCTTCCCCCTCTCAAAGGCCCTCGTGAGGAAGAGCTAGGACGTCCTGGGAGATTCCTCTTAATTAATGACCCCTTTGTGAGCCAAAACATTCCCCCCCCCCCCCCTCCTCCCCCTCCCCCTTTTGGACATACATCACAGGTATAGAAAGATCTTTTTTTCTCTCTCTTAATAATCGTATTTGGAAGTAATAGAAAAGTATCCACTTCAAAGGACAGGAAAGTTTACAGCGGGACATATCTTCTCGTAAGATAATTCGTATATCATCCGTCAAATATCTTATATAAGGTCGCACGATCGCTATATCATCCGTCACATACATTATATACGGTCACACGTTCGCTATATCATCCGTCTCATACCTTATATAAGGCCACACGTTCACTGCATCATCCGTTCACTATATCATGCCTTCATTACACATCTCGTAGCCAAGCTGTTCAAGCTCTCTCCTCGGATGTTAAATTTTTGGCTTTTGAGAATTCTCCTTTTTTTTTTCTTTTTCATGCGTCGTATGATGAAGCAATGGTAAGGAGACACTGTGGTATATCGTAACGGAGGGGTAAGGTATATATCGCCACTGGGGAAGGTATACCGCCACTGGGGAAGGTATATCGCCACTGGGGAAGGTACTACACCATCATCGCTAAGGTGAGGCAAATCTTCGTTTAATGGAAGTAACTGATGATGGAGAGGCGTATCGTTAGCTCGCCCATTACCATAATCAGCAACCCATTAACCGAGCTGTTATTCAAGATGCTAATGACCCTGGGTCTCGTGTTCGGCACGGCGAGTGGCGTCGAACGTGGGGACTTCAGAACAACCGACAAACGCTAAGTACAGGAAAACTGTGAGGAACTTTTGTCTTCGTGCAGGTGGAGATGGAGGTAACCGAATCGAAGCTGAAATCAGACGAAATGTCAGAACTGAATATGAGACTGAGTTAAGATGATGATGTCTGGCTCCAATTACTGATTAGGGTCTCCAGTCACAACTAGGGAGCTGCTGGTTGTCCTACAGTATATTCTGATGAAGGATTAAACAGGCCACTGGAATGTGCTGGTGCCCCTTGACACGAGGGGTCAAAGGTGAGGAATTATATGAAAATAAAATCCAAAACAAAGTCTCCGGCTGGGGGTTTAAAGTCCTTTACCTCAGCTTTTTAGGGAACCAAGAGCCTTAGGCATGTCTTCTGCGGCTACAAACCTTAAAAAAAAGATACATAACGAAGAAGAAATCCAATACTTCACAGCTCGAGGAACGTAATCCTCACCAGAGCGCTTACATCCACAACCCACACGTCGTGAATAACACGGGTTTGGTTAATTTCTTTACGTTGTCGGGGTTGGCTGATTAACCAGCTCGATGCACCGAAGGGGCATACACCAGGCGAGCTCCAGGGTCGACGGAGTAATTAACCTTGACTTGGTTCTCTGATGTCACATGTGATACGCCTTCGGCGCCTGCATAGCCATGGATCTGAGGCGCCCTCCTGGCTGTGTGTGTGTGTGTGTGTGTGTGTGCCACTCCACCGATCCATCAACATAACAGTGATTAAACACGTTGAGGGTGAGGAGGAGCGTGGGGTGGAGTGGGGAGGACATTTGGAGAACCTGGGTGGGGGACAGGTGTAGGTGGGGAAAGAAAGGGGGCGAAGGAAATGCAAGAAAGCGGCGAGTAAAGGACGAGAAAAGGGTGGAAAGAAGAGATGGAAGAAAAGGGGCAAACGGAAAATGGTAGGAATGAATTATAAGGTGTGAAGGAGGAAGGATAAAGGGAAGATAAATACGGCAGCACAAGGGAAAGAACAAATAATGTATAAGAAGGAAGAGAATGAAGAGTTCAGTCCGGAAAAGATATATATATATTCTATTCGTGATGCTAACACTACACTGCCTTCATCATCTCAGTATCTACACTGTATCTGCTCACACTACGAGCCCTCAGGATCCCTCCCTGCCTCTGTTCACGCGGCACATCCCACACACACTATAATTCTCACCCCCAACGAAAGTCCTCTCGATCGGTTTTGTAAGCAACACTCAGACGTGGACCGAGCCATCACCATCAGGAGACACCTCATCACGCAAGTGTGCCTCATGTTTCCCCTGCGGAGTGAGGCAGCGACCTGATGGACGCTTGATGGTGACTGCTCTCGACTTCTCATCTGGAGTTCGAAGCTGCAGGTGCACTCGCCACTCGCAGCTGCCCGCCCGCCTCTCCCTTCCCTCCCCTTCTCCCAGCTTCTTTCGTAATGCCACATGAACGCGCGCCTGGTGCATTTACTGAAGATGTTCTCACCTTGGTTGGATGATGTCCACAAGTCTCTCTCGTTTAAGGTAAAGGCTGAGCTAACCATATGAAGCTCTGGGACGTATATGAACCAACCACTGCCTTACTGATGTGCACGCCTAGAGAGGGTGAAATAATTCACCTGCTTCCTCTCCTTACACGCGTCGCATCTTTGACGAGAACACCTTTATCATAATCGTACATTGGCGGCGTTGTATTTCAACAGGAGAGAGAGAGAGAGAGAGAGAGAGAGAGAGAGAGAGAGAGAGAGAGAGAGAGAGAGAGAGAGAGAGAGAGAGAGAGAGAGAGTCTTGAGAACAGGTTCTCTGCCCTGTAATACCACACTCGCTTTAAAGCATGATGGTTCTGCACATCCAGGTCTACAGCTGTCGGGCTGCTGGGAGGCCTGGATTCTTCCCCTCCCCCACATCCAGCTCTCGAGTTCCTTATCTTCCGGCAGTTGTTTGAGAAGATCATGGAGTTAGGCATCCTGCAATCATATCCACTTTTGTGGTTGACGTGTTATACGCCAAGGATATATATATATATATATATATATATATATATATATATATATATATATATATATATATATATTTTTTTTTTTTTTTTTTTTTCATACTATCCGCCATTTCCCGCGACAGCGAGGTAGCGTTAAGAACAGAGGACTGGGCCTTTGAGGAAATATCCTCACCTGGCCCTCTTCTCTGTTCCTTCTTTTGGAAAATTAAAAAAAAAGAGAAAAAAAAACGAGAGGGGAGGATTTCCAGCCCCCCGCTCCCTTCCCTTTTAGTCGCCTTCTACGACACGCAGGGAATACGTGGGAAGTATTCTTTCTCCCCTATCCCCAGGGTGGATATATATATATATATATATATATATATATATATATATATATATATATATATCCTTTTTCATCAAAGATGTGTTCTGCAGTCGGTCTTGCTATTCTCATCTATATCTGTGTTGAAGAAGTCTAATTTTCGTACGTGAATCCACAAGTACTTGTGTCAACATCACACTGGAGACTGTTTAGGAGCCGTGGATGAGTTACCGACGCCGTGTTTCTGAACAGCGTTGAACAAAATACTATCTTATCAATATTCAGAGCTTAAAGCTGAACAAACCTATGCTGCAGAGCTTAGACAGGAGTGAATAGCGCTGTTAGATACACACACAGCGGATAAACAGTGGGGATAAAGTGCACTGTGTTATTTAGCCAGCGAAACACTACATCGGTGGCTTTCTATGTCCCTATCATCCTTCTGTGGCTGAGTATGTGCGTATTTCGTACGAAATGCATGATCTATTTGCTGACATCTGACAACAACATATGAGAAAGCACTAACTAACAGAGTCTTTTTGAATTCCATGCGTCTATTTAGTCATTGTGATATGATGTACGACATGATTCATGACAGAATTTCGACTCCTAAAATAGTGAAAAAGATTTGATTTAATCGCGCTTACCAAAATTGGCCAATGGAAAAACACTACAAGTCTGGTGTGTGTGTGTGTGTGTGTGTGTGTGTGTGTGTGTGTGTGTTTTAACTTTCGTGTGGTCGAGGCAGCCAGGCGCCCTGTCCGGGGTTCAATTCCAAAACGTGGTACACATACACACACACACATTACATATATATATATTATATATATATATATATATATATATATATATATATATATATATATATATATATATATATATATATATATTGGGCATTAAAAAAAAGAACCGTTGTCTGCGTCCAACATGGACGTCGATCCCAGAAATGTTTTCGTAAACGTGAACAACGAAGAAAACGTCACTGGCGTCTCTTTCACAACGCGTGTTACCGGACTACCCAGGATGTATAGGAGTAAAGGTGGACGACAGGGAGGATGGCAGTGTGGGAGGAGGACACAGTGAGGAGAGAGAGAGAGAGAGAGAGAGAGAGAGAGAGAGAGAGAGAGAGAGAGAGAGAGAGAGAGAGAGAGAGAGAGAGGGAGGAGGGAGAGTATGACAGGATAGTGAGTGGTGTGTAAGTGAGAAATAAGTGACCATGGTGAGCTCCGACTTAAAGGGGAGGAAACAGGGTGTTGCTGGGGAGGGCAGAATGGGAGGGTGATGCTGCTGGGAGGCTAGGATGGGGAGATGACACCGGGGAGGGCAGGATGGGAGGGTGGTGCTGCTGGGGAGGGGGGTGCTAGGATGGGGAGTTGGGGGTGTTGCTAGGAGACCAGGATGGGGGAGGAGGTCTTCTCCCTTTACCCGCACCCCTTACTCAATCCCTCAGCCCCTCCACTCAACACAGTTTGCCCCAAACACTCCACCAGGGAGACTAGCTTCATCCTTTAACCCCAACTCATCCCCACCTCCTCTCCCTCCCTCTTCCTCTCCACATACACCCGTTGATCCCCTCCTTCGTGCCTTTCAATTTCAACTCTTTTCAGTGAGCCAACCCGAGAGCTCGCCCTCTACCACCACACCACCACCACCACCACGGCCTCTCCCTTCAACCGACTCCATTCCCCTTCCACGCGACGAAGATCCCCTCCCTCACTTGCAGGGTTGGTTGTGGCGTCTTGTTTGAATACACATCTCTTCTAATTACGTTAAATAGACGAAGGGAAAAAGCTTTACGTGCGATGGCTATGTGGGTGTTCTCAATCCTTCTCCTCGGCCCTCAGGCAACATAGGAAGTGGACAGGAAATGTCATCATGAAACGGTGATTGATTAATTGATTGATTTATTAATAGGTTAACTGATTAATTGATTCATATATATATATCTTGCACGAAGGCTAATTAGTGGACCCATGAGCACTTCGGTGTGATTGGCTGGCCTTTGACCTGGTCCTAAAGGGTCAGGTTAAAGGTTAAGCCTTCACATCCAAGGGTCGTAACACACCTCCATGCTTAAGCGGGTCGTACCGTCGTGCTCGGGAGGTCGTACCGTCGTGTTCGGGCGGTCGTACCGCCATGACCGAGGAAACAGGGTCGAAAGGTCGATAAAGATGACACTGTTGCTATCTTCAGAACAAGGGTTCGATGATAAAGAGATAAAGACATTACATGCGACAGGATTTCGATAATATGCAGGGTATAAGCGCCGTAGCGCTCACCGCAAAAAAATATAGAGTCGTATGAGATACGTGTCGTCAAGTTTTATACGTGTGGGATGGAGAATTCGACATGTGTGTGGACTGTAAGCAAGTCTGCCCACGTGTGGGCGAGACAGAAAAGAAAATTACATCTACCTGGGGCCATGGGAGTTGAGACTGGACAACTGCTGTAACGGCGGCTCACAGCGAAGCTGCCGCTAATACTACTCAGGCAGGTAGTACCTCCCTGGTTGGTGGCTGCCTCTCATGGTGAGAGAGAGAGAGAGAGAGAGAGAGAGAGAGAGAGAGAGAGAGAGAGAGAGAGAGAGAGAGAGAGAGAGAGAGAGAGAGAGACCAGAGCCAAATACATAAGCTGGAGACAACTTTTAGTTACAAAGGAAGAATCATTTCGTGGATGACACGCGAATGTCACAAACAATACCACAGAAACAAATAAATAACACAATAAAAAGTTATATAGAAGAATAAATGAAAAGGTCATAATGACAAAACATATCTGAGCCTCGACTTTCTGGAGAAGTCTGCATCGTGCATGTTGCAACACCTTGTTGTTCCACAGTACGAGGTGCACCCACTACCAGGTGAATTAACCAGGAGTGCTACATCTCCCAGAGTTGGAATATATATATATATATATATATATATATATATATATATATATATATATATATATATATATATGACAGGTCACAAGGATATTGAATTCTGAAGTGTTCTCCTTGCACATGGAGGTACGTATATGGATATCCACGTCCAGCCTCGGAGGCCAGAATCGAGGGAAATGTTTGTGTTAACGCGTCGTGGGAAGCGCGTGCGGGAGGCGAATTGCTTTCTGTGCGTCCGAGATGAATTCAGGATTTACTGCATCCTTCTATACTCAAATAGAAATGATCATTTATTGACTTTGATGCACGTCTTCCTCGATACGATTTTGTTCCGATGCGCATATTTTCATTGACAAGTTCCTTTTATGTATTCTGACACACTAAACTTTCCGCAAAAAGATTGGAACGCGTCCTGCTTGCGGAGCTAAGGCGAACAGGGAGCGAGGGGAGACGTTGAGGGGAAAGCAATCTCTCACCCACATACAAACTCACCTCTGAGGACAAAGAATCCAGCCATCACATTCACCGGGGGGGGACACACACACACATCGTCCCGTACAATCGTCAGATGAAAGAATGAAAAGTCAATGCACTCGGGAACGAATCTATTGCACTCATGGAGTGACTGGGACCACGTCAGTGCACTCAGTGGGTGAAGATCACAATACTGAACCTTTAAAAAAAAAAAAATACAAGCGCCTTTCTGGCCTTTGAATACATCCTTTGCTGCCATGGAACTATACCACCTAATGGAACTATACCACCTAATGGAACTATACCACCTAATGGAACTATACCACCTAATGTTCCTGTAACCACTTGACTACAAACCTCAAACACTATAAACAAAGAAAATATGATAACAGGAAGGATAGCAATGAGAGACGTTCCTAACTTGAGTCACGAAGATAACATACCACAGACGTAGCTGTGCTCACAGAATAGCTGAATGTTCCATCTGTATGAAAAACAGGAGTAGCTTCTGTGCTCATAAGGTTATTTTTATCTTCCATCTGTACAGGTAACAGACACAGCCCGCGCTCGAAAAGACACAACGAGCCAAATGATCCATCTACAAAGATCTAACAGACGTTGCCACGACCAGGTAATGTACCTCTCAACCTCCCGCAGCACACCCGGGAGGAGGCAACACCGCCCCCCTGCCTCACGATGTTGTCAACCATTACGTGGAGTTAAAAGGCCACACGAGAACGCCCTGTACATTCACGGGTGAAGGGGTGGAGGTGAGAGACGCGAGAGGGAAGTACGCTAGATGGAATGAGAAAAACGTTGAGGGTAACGAGAGGGAGTAAAGGGGACATAAGGAAGGAGGAGATATACGAGAGCTGAGGGACATTAAAGGTTAGGATGCTGAAGGAAGGAGGAGGAACTGAACATGGAGGATAAGGAGAGAAACTGTGGCCAGGATTACAGGGCAAGGAACACCACAACGACCACGTACAAGGCAAGGAACACCACAACGACCACGTACAAGGCAAGGAACACCACAACGACCACGTACATAGCAAGGAACACCACAACGACCACGTACATGGCAAGGAACACCACAACGACCACGTACAAGGCAAGGAACACCACAACGACCACGTACAAGGCAAGGAACACCACAACGACCACGTACATAGCAAGGAACACCACAACGACCACGTACAAGGCAAGGAACACCACAACGACCACGTACAAGGCAAGGAACACCACAACGACCACGTACAAGGCAAGGAACACCGCAACGACCACGTACATGGCAAGGAACACCACAACGACCACGTACATGGCAAGGAACACCACAACGACCACGTACAAGGCTAGAAACACTACAGGGATGGAGTACAAGGCAAGGAACACTACGGAGGAGACCTAGAAAAGGTAAAAATTTAGGGAAAATAACACACACTTGCCACAAGCACAAGTCAGGGAATCTAGGCGAGGGAGGGACACCAAAGGAAAAAAAAAAAAGATACACAATGGAGAACAGAGTAGTATACGGGGAAGAGAGGGGGTGAACACACACACAACCGTATCGCGACAACAAAAATTACATCTCGCCTTATCTACACTAAGTTAGGAGTCTTAATCCAGGCAGGAAGGGGGACGTTATCAGCGAGATTCATACCACTGGAAGTGTCTTAATTTGTATAACCTTTGAACACGGCGGTACGACCCCATGAACACGATGGTACGACCCTTGAACACGGCGGTACGACCCTTGAACACGGCGGTACGACCCTTGCACACGATGGTACGACCTTTGAATACGTCCGTGAGGGCCTTGGTGT